>NC_064533.1:39323168-39583168 GCF_023856365.1 Brienomyrus brachyistius | reverse complement strand
TCAATTTAGTATGTTTTCTCTTCTTATTAAGCACACTCTTCTTAGTCAGCACACACATATGTGCATGGTCATGTACTGTGAACAACTTTCTTTGCAGAATAGAGGAAGTAACTTCCTACATTCTCTATTCTGTCATCCACGTTTTGTAATGGTTACCATGTCACTTTCTCATCAGAAAGAACAAATAGCAGTTGTCTGCAGTACTAAAGTCCACTGCAAGTTGAATTCTCTCTATGGGGAAACCTTGCATGGTGATATTCAATCTGCTACAAAATGGCTTTGAATATTTAAAGGCAGCTGCGAGCAAGTCAGTTGAGTAGGAGGACTTTTTAATGACAATTTTAATGACAACTTATGCTAATGTAAGTATAAAAACACCTTGAACATGTAAGCCACGTAGGTTGCATAATAGATGATGACTTCTGTCATTCTTAGAGTCTTTGAAGAACCGTAACACTATGGTTTACAGAAATCCTGCAATATGCACCAGGGGATGGATGCAGACTCAGGCAGGAGAAATGTGCATTTCAAACAGACCTGCAATTTAACCACATTTATTCTAGGTGCAAAGTGGGTTGATGCGGCATTTGGGTTTCTGGACAGACAGTATGTAATGAAGAATGCCTGAAGTGCAGTGGGATGACAGGGCTGAGAGGCATGATAAAAAAAGTCCATGCTGTTACTACAGCGACCTTCATTAATATGATTCATCTTCCACTCCATAGAAATTCATTAGTCCATCACACTCACTGCCAGACATTTTCACGTTGATTATCAAAATATTGCAGAAGAAGAGGAGAGGAAGAAGAAAATAGCAAATAAGGCGAAATATTGCGTAGCCTAAAAATATCATTTTAAAAAGCTGCAAATGCACATAGACAAAAGAACGCTGTTTGAAGCAAAATGGGATTCCTGAAATCATCACAATGTCCTTTTTATTACTGAGTGAAAAAATCAATATAAAAAATTTAGAAACACTGTTTATCAGCACCACGTTTTTTTAGATATGGGAGCTCCAAAGGAGCCCCATGATGGTACACGGAGAACATGCAAAATGCACATACTGAGGGGCAGGAACAGGGACCCAGAGGTGTCAGGCCACAGCTACCCACCTTCTGAACACCTTACATATACATAACCTCAGTTACGGAAGGTAGATCCTATTCTGTTGACTTTCACAACTAGTTATCTAGTTAAAGACATAAAATGCCTGATATGACCTTTTTACTCTTCCATAGTGATTTTGAGCTACTTCTCCATGGAAGTTAAGAAATAAAGTAAATCCAACAAGATGTGTTGCTATTAGAGATACAGTATTAAGAACGTTTAATTCATTTTGTGCTACTGGTGAATATGGCAAAGAGAATGATTATTAAATTTTCAGTTGACACCTCACATACAGAATGTATGTCTTCTCAGCCCAGGTTCTGAGGCAGAGATTTTTTTCTTATCATTTCCCATTCAAATAATATACCCTGAAAATCCTGTAGTTAAAAAAAGCAAGCTTTGTGAAAATCAGGAATATGTTATGTAATGTATTTGCTTAGCAAAAAGACACCTACTCAGAGTAATTCACACTCCTACATTATTACACTTGACCCAAATATCAACTCATAGTGGGTTTAATCGTCTGGTTTTAGGTTAAATTCTGACTTTAGATGACTCCTAGTTTTCTGACTAGATTATTGGCTACTATTAGGTCAATGCCTGCTTTCAGTATTTTACAATTTCAAGTTCTCATTTTACTAGTACCTCTCCTGGAGCCAACATCTTATCTTGGTGGAGGGGTTTGCATGTTCCAATGACCCCAGGAGCTAAGTTGCCTAGGACTTTATGCCCACGGTAGGGTCACCCAAGGAAAACAGGTCCTGCGTGTGGAACCAGACGAAGTGCGGCTCATTAGACCGTTTATGATGAGTAACAACATAGATCCAGTTTTCCCTCACCTGCTCTCCCCCCCCCCCCCCCCCTTCCGGAGCCAGGCCTGGGGGTGGGGCTCGATGGTGAGCGCCTGGTGGCCAGGCCTGTCCCTATGGGGCCTGGTCGGGTACAGCCCAAAGAAGGCACGTGGGTTCCCCCTCCAATGGGCTCACCACCTGTAGGAGGGCCTAAGGAGTCGGGTGCAGTATGAGTTGGGCAGTAGCCGAAGGCGGGGACCTTAGCGGTCCAATCCTCGGCTGCAGAAGCTAGCTCTAAGGACATTAGGATTGTCACCTCTCTGGTGGTGAAGGAGCCTGAGCTGGTGCGTGAGGTTCTGACTAGATTTAATCAGGCTCACCTCGACGCGCGATTGGGCTCTGGAACCAGTCTCCTTGAGGGGGGTTGGATCCACTTCCACTCTGGAGTTTCACATGGGGAGAGGCGCCAAGCAGGGGTGGGCATACTTATTGCCCCTCTGGCTGGGTGCCTGTACATTGGGGTTTACCACGGTGGACAGGAGGGTAGCCTCCCATCGCCTTCGGGTGGGGGGACGGGTTCTGACTGTTGTTTGTGCTTATGCGCCAAACAGCAGTTCAGAATACCCACCCTATTTGGAGTCCTTGGAAGGGGTGTTGGAGAGCGCTCCTCCTGGGGACTCTCTTGTTTTGCTGGGGGACTTCATTGCTTACGTGGGCAATGGCAGCGAGACCTGGAGGGGCATGACTTGGAGGAATGCCCCCCCCCCCCCCCCCTGATCTGAACCTGAGTGATGTTTTGTTATTGGACTTCTGTGCTCATCTCGGATTGTCCGTAATGAACACCATGTTCAAGCATAAGGGTGTCCATATGTGTACTTGGCACCAGGACAGACTTTGAGGTCGTGTCATTGGACTTACGGCCGCATGTATTGGACACTCAGGTGAGGAGAGGGTGGACCTGTCAACTGATCACCACCTGGTGGTGGGTTGGCTCCGCTGGTGGAGGAGGAACCTGGTCAGACCTGGCAGGCTCAAGTGTATAGTGAGGGTCTGCTGGGAATTTCTGGTGGAATCCCCTGTCAGAAGGAGCTTCAACTCCTTCCTCCGGCAGAACATCGCCCATGTCCTGGGGGAGGCGGGGGACATTGAGTCCGAATAGTTCGAAAGGTGGTTGGTGCCTGTCGTGGCGGCGATCCCCGAACTCACTGGTGGACACCAGCGATGAGGGATGCCATCAAGCTGAAGAAGGAGTCCTGTCGGACCTTTTTGGCCTGTGGGACTCCTGAGGCAGCTGATGAGTACCGGTGGGCCAAGCAGAATGTGGCTTTGGCAGTTACTGAGACAAAAAACTTGGGTATTGGAGGAGATTGGCCAGGCCAAGAAGAACGACTTCCGGACAGCTTCGAGGAGATTCTGGTCCACCATCCAGCGGCTCACGGTGGGAAAGCGATGCATCATCAACACTATTAATGGTGCGGATGGGGCGTTCCTTGGGACAGTGGGTCGGTGGACGGAATACTTCGAAGACCTCCTCAATTCCACAGACACGTCTTACAATGAGGAAGCAGAGTCTGGGGACTTGGGGGTAGACTCACCTATCTCTGGGGTGGAGGTCGCTGAGGTGGTTAAAAAGCTGAGATCCACCCGGAGCTCCTCAAGGCTCTGGATGTTGCAGGGCTGTCCTGGTTGACACGCATCTGCAGCATGGGTTGGAC
The DNA here is from genome assembly GCF_023856365.1 of Brienomyrus brachyistius. Classification (NCBI taxonomy): domain Eukaryota; kingdom Metazoa; phylum Chordata; class Actinopteri; order Osteoglossiformes; family Mormyridae; genus Brienomyrus; species Brienomyrus brachyistius. Next base: position 39,579,555 of record NC_064533.1, on the reverse strand, counting down.
ATCGGGGGGAGTATGGGGTGCTGGGCTACCTTATAAGGGCTGTTAGGTCCTTGTACAACTGGTGTCAGAGCTTGGTATGCATTGTCGGCAGTAAGTTGGACTCGTTTCCGGTGAGGGTTGGACTTCGCCAGGGCTGCCCTTTGTCACCGATTCTGTTTATAACTTTTATGGACAGAATTTATAGGCGCAGTTAGGGTGTTAAGGGTGTCTGGTTTGGTAACCTCAGGATTATGTCTCTGCTCTTTGTGGATGATGTGGCTCTGTTGGCCTCATCAGACCGTGACCTTCGACTCTCACTGGAGCAGTTCGCAGCCCAGTGTGAAGTGGTTGGGATGAATATCAGTACCTCCAAATCCGAGACCATAGTTCTCAGCCAGAAAAGGGTGGAGTGCCCTCTCCGAGTCTGGGAGGGAGTCCTTGTCCAAGTGGAGGAGTTTAAGTATCTTGGGGTCTTGTTCACGAGCGAAGAAAGGATGGAGCGGGAGATCGACAGGCAGATCGGTGGGGCATCAGCAGTGATGCGGGCACTGCATCGGTCTATCATGGTGAAGAAGGAGCTGAGCCAAAAGGCAAACCTCTCGATTTACCAGTCAATCTACTTTCCTACCCTTAGCTATGATCATGAGCTGTGGATAGTGACCGAAAGAACAAGGTTGCTAATGCAAGCAGCCAAAATGGGTTTTCTCCGCAAGGTAGCTAGGCTCTCCCTTAGAGATAGGCTGAGAAGTTCGGTCATTTGGGAGGGACTCAGAGTATAGCTGCTCCTCTGCATCGAGCGGATCCAGATGAGGTGGCCAAGCATCAGGTCAGGATGCCTCTGGAGGAGGCCCTGGGAAAGACTCGGGAGACACTGGAGAGACTATGTCTCCCGGCCGGCCTAGGAACGCCTTGGGATTCCCCCAAAGGCATTGGACGAAATGACTGGGGAGAGGGAAGTCTGGGTTTCCTTGCTTAGACTGCTGCCCCCGCGACCCGACCCAGAAAAGCGGTAGATGATGGATGGATTTTACTAGTACTTCTGTTGCTTTCTTCTTCATATAATAAGTCATCAGTAATTGTCACTAATTGTAGTATTGTAATTGTAATATTCACTGAATATAAACACAGACCTGATGATGGAGGCTAGTAACAGTCAGGATGTAAGATGGACTTTTAAAGTACATAAGTTTTGCTTAGATTTCAAGCTTCAAATTGAGGTTCACTCCTAAGTTTTATGCAGATAGATAGACAGATATATAGAGTTCTGCATAGTAGAAAACAGTTTCATACAAAAAAACGAACAGCATAGAGGATGACATAACTACAGACAGATAACGAAACAGAGATTAAGTATTGATGAGCCCTTTATGAGTTTATGCATTGAATAGTTAAACTTCAAAGGCTTTACTGAGAACAAGCGTGTGTCAGAATGTCAGGAAATATAGTTTTTAGTTACAATATATGAATAAAATATACACTGATAGGGACAAAATTCATCATGAAAATTTATGAAGCTCTTGTGCTGAAGAGCTGATTTTTTTTGCAAGTTTTGGTGTATTGTAGAAAAGTAAAGTACATAGGAACAGGAATGTAGCTATAAATTCTGGCCCCCCTGACAAAATGTCACCTTAGTTGGCTGTTTCAATGTTGGGGGGGGGGGGGGGAGTCCCTCCAGTGTCCCTACATAATAGGCACAGTATGGGATTAATAATTAGCAATGGTCATCAGGTGAGGTTGTTTGTGCTTAGATATCATAAACTGGCAAATAGTGTGGGTTGAATGCCATATAGACCTGACTGAAATATCTTTTGGGGTATTAATGTTCTCCGAATAATCAAGATTGGTTACTCAAGGGAGATTTTAAATTCCCATCTTGAAACTCTAAACGGCACTTAATACTCAACCATCACATGTAACACAATCTGAATTAACTCTCAGATCTTTACACCTGGCATACTGATTTAGTTATAAACATGGTTGGAAATGTTAAAATTCATAATCAGGAGCCTCCCTCCTAAGTGCTAGATGTCACTATGTCACGGACGTTAGTAGGGTTCAGCCTGGTGTTTGGTACCAAACAGAAATTGCCATTTTCGAAACACCCCACAAAACGTGTGTGCAGCATTCATATATAAATTCTGTAAATACTTATTAAGGTTTGACTGTTTGACAGACAGCCCTTTCAAACTCATAAGACACTGAAGAGAGTCAAAAATAAACATGCCCTTGTTTCTTACTCAAAAACGAACAACATATACAGCTCAAGATAAAATGGATGGATAAATATGTTTTTTCTTTGTCAGACTTAAAGGACTACTAAATCCCCACATATCCACTTTGAGGGGGTGGTTTCTCATAAAAAAACATTTATTTGTGTTGAGCATTTTCTCTGCTCTTTACGATTATTATGCTGGTGATTTTAAAAAATGAACCATAAATCTCAGTCAGTCAACATGATACCCTTGTAAATTATCTCCTAGGTTTAAAATTAACAACACAGACTATGAATAGATCATAGATTATTGGGGGTTTTTTTAAGTTTATTTTCGTTGTTCTCTTGGACCCTGAAAAGACAGGATCCAATTTCTCTTTGTTGAAATTATACCAAGTGTGGTTACCATTGCTCAAAGTTTAATACAACATGTTTCCTCACCAATTCATGTCAATGGCATTACAACTTTCCTTATTTTCAACATGCTTTTAGTTGTCTGAGATCAGTTTTAAATATCGTGAAAATTAATAAAAACATACATATAAGGCTTCAGATCCGAAGATTATAATATTTTTAATACCTGCCTATATTTGTCTAATCTTTCATTAGTCACTACTTAGTTTTTTGGATTAAGTGACTGTATGTTTAGATTGCAAAAATATTGCTGCTTGACTGAATTACTAAAAAATTATAATAATTTATTGCCTATTAATTTTTATGGAGTATATTGTTTAGAGACAAATTAAAATGCAATATCTGCAATACTTATTGTACAAAATTAATCACAATTATATCCCATTATGCCTCCATGTACTGCCTATTAAATTAATCATCATCCTAGACCTATGAGGTATTACATTAAAAAGTCTATATGATTCAATGTGTTGTGGAACAGTGGCTCAGTGGTCAACACTATTGCCTTGCACCTTCAGTATTAGGGGTTTGAAGTCTGTTTTTGGCTCTGTGCGTTGGGAGTTTGCTCTCCTCGTGTTTGGGAGGGTTTTCCCCCGCAGTCCAAATACATACAAGCAAGGCCAGCTGGTGTCTCTGAACTGCCCTAAGTATATGAGTATGTGCCCAGTGTTGGACTGGAATCCCTGTGCTTCCTAGGACTGGTTCCAGGTGTACTGCTACCCCCTACGGAATAAGCAATAAGCAAAATTAATAAGTAGAGATACATGTGTCTGTCTATGGCATGTAGTTGACGTTTTGAAAGAAAGAATCAGCTAAATGATTTAATGTAAATGATTGCTGACTATGGATCACGCAACAGCGTACCCGAACTGTTCATGTCCCTTTTTGAGGTAAGAGCAGTGATCAGTAAGCGATATCCAAGACCGTAATTATATATGATGTTAATAATCAACAGCTTACAGATTGTCATGAAACAGTTGCAATTACAAAGCTCTGTTTTTTTCACATCAGTAGCAATGCTGAACCTTACTGTTCAAATAAGTTCTATGAGAATTAAAATACTACCATACACACAATGCTAAAAACCAATAAGGCAAAAGGTAAGGCTTAATAATATTTTTAAAGCCAAACACCAATTTCAGATTATTGTATTGTCATTGTTAACAATGTTTGAAAATGTATTATTATTGTTGTTCTTATTCTTCCTGTTCTTGTTTTCAATCCTCTTCTTATGATTACTACAGTTTAGAAAATATTCAAGTAATTGAATTATATTTCTTTTAGTTAAATATTCATATTTTAAAGAATTGTTTTTCAATAGACAAAACAGGGTTTTGCCACTTCTAAGTTATGACATTATATGTGTTCAACTGTGACACAGCCCCGTAGTTAACAGTGAGCTTGACTTTTAGCAATGGAAACAGTATATTTTATTCTGACTTGGAACATGTCATTGTGGGTGCTTCTCCATATACATTTGTTCTCTACTTCCTTTTTATTCTTACATTATCTGTTCTCTTATTAGTTCCTTAGATTTAGAAGTTTTTTCACATTTGGGGATCAAAAGCAATTAACCAATAGCTGCGCATTATCTATAGCATAAACCAATAAAATTTTCTGCAGTTATTGATATTCTATCAAAAATTAAACCAAGCAAATTTTAATGCAATCAAATCCTCTGTTAGTATGTCGTGTTTTTTGCAAACAGTTTCAGGAAATATCATTCCATGCATCTTTCAACCACTTATCCTGGTCAATGTTGCATGGAGCCTGAGAAATCATATGAAATCAAACTGATCACAGTTAAACAGGCATACAGTTGTACTAAAACCTCAACCGTGAAACAAATGTAAACAGTGAGCTATTTAGCACTGAAAACATTAAAAGGAATCTTAAAAATTAATTAATTTATGGAGAAACACCACAGAGGTTTCAGAAAGTGATCAGCAGTTGATATCAGTGGTGCTGCATAATTGAGTTGCAAAATATGAATCATTTATTTATGAGGTTAGGGAATCACATAAGGTCATAAGGCCTGCTTTGTTATCCGCGGCAAATACCATTGTATAGCACAGTGGAAGGGCAACAGATTGTGTAGCAGTAAAGGAACCGGGCACATGTCAAAAATTTTGCAGGTTTATTTTTCCTAGGTTAACTAATTCTATACCATGTAGCACAACCCGTCACCTGATATCATGGAAGTCATTCTTCATAAATATATAAGTAACAAAATACTTTAGAACTGAGTATATTTATTTACGGACAATAACTGCTGTTACCAGTCTGGCTCAAATGATGGATAATCATCGCCAATAGAGGGATTAAAGAGGATTATATCTATAGGTCATCTCTTTCATTTGAAGATGCAATGGGGTGCTTTTGTAAACTTTTATCTTCATTCCGTTTGGAAGGACATTCTAAATAAGGACTGGGACTGTATCCTGGTGCTGTGGAGCAGGTGCAACACCTTCATCTATCCATTTGTAAGCCTATGCTGTTCCTTGGAATATCTCTCGATGATGCAGACCAAACTGATAGATTTACATATCCTTCCTCCAGAGGACTGCTGCATTGCACCATGGTCTTCCATTTGGCGAAGAAAAAGAATCATCAGTTTACTGAAATGCTTGCTGTCTCTGAGATCGCCTCCTCCATGTCACTATCACCATCCAGAATATGATATAATACTTCACTGACTGTCAATCTTCCCAAGCTCATCGTTTAGAGCTAATTGCTGATGCAGCAGTGACCACGGAGAAGCCTGGAAAAGTTCTGATTATGCTTTCAGATATTTATACATGTGCCATTACCACTGCTCAGAATACCCAATAAATTCAATAATAATAAACAAGCCTACCCTGCAGTACACTCTTTTCCCTGACATAGGCATCAAAATGTATCCAATTTTTGAGCTCGTAATCCCAAATTGTCATTTAATTTTACTTAGAAATAAAGAGACTACACAGTCAGCAAGTAAAAAAATTAAATAATAAAATAATTAAAACATGTCAGAGTTGGGGTGGCATTAAATTCATTCTATTAAAAAGCATTTGACATGGTCATTTGATATTTGCCACCTTCTACAGTACCTTTATTATACTACACAATGATAGTAACTGTTAAGAGACCATTTTTTTACCATACTTATACGGCGGATTTAACTTGAAATTAATGCAAAAGTACTGAAAGGGAAAGGTGATTCAGGTATGCACACAGAAATCCAAAGCTCTGTGGAAAAAAAAGTATCAGAAGCGGATGATCAGAGACTGCAGTTCATGCACGCTCCAGCTGGGAATGGAATTCCAAGTTGCCTGTTCACTGTGTAGTCATAGCAGCACCTTGCATTACCTGCTGTCTTTGCCTTGCTTGATTTGCACATGTCACAACTCTGGAGAGAGATAAGGGCTGGAGACCACTGACTCCCTTGGTGATGGTTGGCAAGGCTGCAGCTCTGTCATACGAACTACCTGATATGCAAAGAGCTAATGCTGACTGGTAATCCTCCTCATTCTAGTAACAACATCTTGTCTTACCTGCAGAGTCCACCCCAAGGGAACAGGGTAAACCACTTGCTCTCAAGAGGAGACCACTACCACTTTTTAAGGAAAATTTTTATTCCTTGTAACCTTAATCAGATACATTCCTTCTTAATGAAATGCATTTTTTATGTATACTGAACCTAATAATAATAATATGTAGTAATACTACTACTACTGCTATTAATAGTAATAATAATAATAATAATAGTAATAATAATAATAATAGTAATAATAATAACAATAACAGTAATAGTATTAAACTGTTAAATTACTGTAGTATTTTATCATATAGTTCTTTTTAATTGTTGACATTTGAAATACAACACACATTTATTTTGGGGACAAATGTATAAACCAAGAGCAAAATTACTTCATAGGGAATTATATCTATATCTATATTAAGTTCTAAGATATGGACCTACTCTTCTGTATAAGAATGCAGTGAAGGTGGAAGCTATGAAAGATGCACACAGCAATGGACGTACTTTCCTCCGGATTTCTGTTTATGTAAAATACATTTCTGCTGTGTAATACTCGCTTGTGTAGATAATTAAACTTCCTGTGGATTGACAAATGGGACAGCATAAACATACAAAACTGGAAAATGCACACTCTTGAAGTAGGCTTCAGACTCTCTACAGCCCAGAACTGGATAAAACTCTAATTTTGGGAATGGATAGGAATGGACATTTAATCCTAACATGCAGGTGGTCTGATAACACAAAAATGTATTTGTAGTTGAAGTATTTGCTGTGTTTATCATTTCTTTGCATATGAATGGTGCATTGTGTGTTTATCTGATGACAAATTAATATATGAACCTGTGTTGTTCTAGGATGTTCTATTATTATTGTTATTAATATTATTATAAGAACATAAGAAATTTACAAACGAGAGGAGGCCATTCGGTCCATCAAGCTCATTGGGGAAAACTTAACTAATAACTCAGAGTTGTTAAAATCTTATCTAGCTCTGGTTTAAAGGAACCCAAGGTTTTAACTTGCGCTACACTAGCAGGAAGTCTATTCCATACTCTAACTACACACTGTGTAAAGAAGGGCTTCCTCAAATTAATTTTAAAATGTTCTCCTACTAATTTCCACTAAGTTCTAGTATTTAAACTAATATTGAAGTAGCCATTTGGCTGAACAGCATCCAGACCTGTTAGAATCTTATATACCTGGATCATGTCCCCCCTTAGTCTCCTTTGCTTGAGACTAAACAGATTCAGTTCAGCTAACCTCTCCTTATAAGATATTCCTCTAAGACCAGGAATCATTCTTGTAGCCGTATGTTTTCCAAGGCAGCAATGTCCTTCTTAAGGTATGGTGACCAAACCTGCACACAATATTCCAGGTGGGGTCTCACCAAGGAATTATATAATCATAGCATCACCTCCCTTGACTTAAACTCTACACACCTATAGACGTAAGCCAACATCCTATTGGCTTTTTTTATTGCTTCCCCACACTGGCGAGAGTGGGACATGGAAGCATCAACATACACACCGAGATCTTTCTCGTAATCAGCTACCTTTATTTCAGTGGAACCTATAAAATACCTGTACTTTATATTTCTGCTCCCTGCATGGATTACCTTACATTTATCTATGTTAAATTTCATCTGCCAGGTTCCAGCCCAGTTGGTCATTAAATCCAGATCTCATTGTAGCCTCTCCGCTGCTAGATCAGTATCTGCTACACCACCCACCTTGGTGTCATCTGCAAATTTAACCAGTTTACTGTATGTATTGGTGTTATTATCCATCCATCCATTTTCGGTAACCACTCCTCCTATTCAGGATCATGGGGGGGCTGCAGCCTATCCCAGAGGCTATGGGCACAAGATAGGGAACAACCCAGGGTGGGACACCAATCCATTGCAGGACACGCTCACACGCCATTCATTCACACGTGCACAACTACAGGCAATTTGACAACTCCAATCAACTTCAGCATATTTTTGGACTGTCTGGGGAAATTGGAGAACTCGAAGGAAACCCCACAACAACAAAAGAAGAACATGCGAATGCCACACACATGGAACCCTGGCAGAGACTTGAACCCAGATCTTAGCTGTGTGCGGCAACAGTGCAAATCCACTGCATTATCACGCTACCCATTTTTTTTCTATTTATTTATTTATTGTTGACATAAAAAAAGAAACTTTTTGTTTTTACTTTGAAACCTGTACATCTTCCAGCTACATATCCAGCAGAGCACTGATTAGATCCTGGATGCCTCCCCAGGAAACACAGATACATAGAGATGACAGCAAAGGGGAACACTCTGGACAGGACCCCAGCTCGTCATATTCACTTCTTTTAGGCAGTGCTGAAATGTTTTGATGATCTTTTCTGGGGATCTTGAACGGCACAAAACATCATCCCAAGCATTTCTTTGCACAGCAGCAAAACTTGAACAATAAGTATAATCCTTCACCTTAAACATGTAATACCATGGTTGATTTAACGCACAATGTAAATTTTCTTGCTATATATAAAATGGTATAAGGCAAGGAGACCCCATGGATGTAACTGATGTCTGTATCACAGTAGCTTTCATTTAAGGAACCCTATTCTTGCCACAGTAGGATATGAAACTTCTTTTGTTTTGTACTGGAGGACAGGCCTTTAATATGGATGGCTTCAGACTGTAATGGATAAAAGAAGGTTGAAGATTTGAATTTCATGAGGATGTTTTGGCGACACAGAGAAAATTTTATCAAGTTACAATCCTGAAACATGGTTTTACGTGTGATGTCCCTTTATTTGACCCACACTATTTCGAAGTTTCAGCATTTGGTATTGAATTAAAAGTTAGTGTTTATTTTTTAGGGTAACAAATGGTGATATACACTTAAAATCAGTCATGACCTGAATCCTGTCCAAGTGGTCTTTAATCCTTAATACTCAGGATATTTGTCTCTATGAACCCAAGTATCATCTTCCATTCACTCCATAATTCTGTACCATTCTTTCTTTCCTTTCATTATCCCATCATAAATTCATAAACTCATCCAAAGGTCTCATTCCCCTCTCAAGTCAGTATTTTTTTATTTTTTACTGAAGAATCAGTAAACAACTTTAGTAACCTGTACTTAATGCTAGTGCCCTTAGGAAAATTAATATGAAAGCTCATATTAAAAATGCAAAAAGTAATTGTGGGAAAAATGGAGAAGCCTGAACACTATTAATTTATTATGGCATTATAAGGGATCTCACACACACAGGCATATATAATTCATGCATCTCTTTTTATTTGACTGCTGTCAATAGCTGTACTGTTACTGTACAATCACATATTACCTCATTTTTTTTCCTTACAAGTTGCTGTCTGCTATCAATGTTGACATTTCTATTATTATCTACAGTTAATTCTTTGGGCCCGGTTTCACAAAATCTTCTTAACACTATTTTGTTCATGAGTTCCACCTTAAATTGATCTCTTAACGCTCCAATATGTTTCACAAAACATTCTTAGTTAAGTATATCTTCCGTAACATACTCTTTCGTAAGGGTGGTCTGAACCTCTCTTAGCTGTCTCATGTTGCTGTTGTCGGCTCATACTGATGATTTAAAATAACACTAACATCGTCAAGTCTTCAGTTTTATAACCAAACACCAATTAGCTAAGAAAATAACTGGTCCACAAGATAAAATAATTTTATCTGATACATGACCACAATCATCATTAGGTTTTTTCCTTGCACTCTGAGTGTTTAGTGGACGCATTCCCTCTATTTCCCGTGCCCCTGGAATGCACACACCTCTCTAAATGTACCAAAGTCACAGTATAAGCACTCCTGTGATATTATATTTATAAAGAACACCAATTTTTCTGATGCAGCAGTCAAGCAACTGGGCCTTGATTAGCTGTAATGAATAACGACGACCTTCTCCTCTCCAAGAACTCCTCATTGTGCAAATGACAGAGCGAAGTCAGCAAAAGCATTTTTGTTGCCCATATCATGCATATTTCACAAATATAATTGTATTCTATTATTTAATTATGAGCTGCAAGATTTACAAAAAAAACTACACACAATACAGATTTTCTTGACATTTACAGAAATTAATTTTGAACAAACTGACTAAACATTGTGAAATTACTTCTTTAATTATTTAAGCCATGTGACAGTTGTAGAATGTCACATCTCTTAAGAAGAGAATGAAATCTATAACTCAAAAGTTGACTTCTCTTCCATGATATGCTATTGCAAAGTCCATATATATAATATAATATAGTCATACTGTATCCATATAGTGTATATATACTGTGTATAGATAGATATGAATGTGTACGTATGTAAAGAGAATAGCAATGAATTAATATGGCCACAAACATTTAACAGTCTTTGATTTGATATCTATGTAATGATATATGTAGAATGAAAGATGATATATATAAAATTAAATCGAATATATACTATGAAATTGGATATACAGACAGTCCTCACTTAACGAGTTCCATTCCTACTTCTAGGTTGTTAAGTGAATTGATCGATATGCGAGGAACCGCCGTTACCAATATTTCAAGCATAGTGTACTGGTGGGGTAACCAACCAGTTGAGTACTCTGTGACTGTGACTCTTTATACTCAACTGGTTGTTTGAAAGAAAATCTTGGTCTGGATTTGTACTCTCTGCACCTGAAATCTCCACTTCTGATAAACAGTGTACTCAGACATTCCAACCTGCAAAAACTCATTTCAGGGAGCATTTCTACATTAGCTATATGTATAATTATTTGTTAATTAATTTTAGTCAGCAGACTAAATTAAGAAAGCCAATATTATGTATTATTTTAAGAATAATATACAGTAAGGGAAATAATTATTTGACCCCATGCTGAATTCTTAAGTTGACCCATTAATAAAGAAATGAGAAGTCTATAACTTCACTGGTAGGTTTATTTTAACAGCAAAAGATACATTATCAACAAAACCAACAAGAAAAAAATCATCATATAACAGTTTGAAACCAATTTGTCATTTATCTATAGAAATAAGTATTTGATCCCTTGGAACACATGCTTTAGTACTTGGTGGAATAACCATTGTTTGGAAGCACAGCTGTCAGACCTTTCCTGTAGATGGTCACTAGGCTTGCATCCAGGTCACCACTCTTTGCAGACCTCCTCCAAATCTCTTTTAGACTGTGAATTGGATCCATGAAGCTTGAGTTCCTTCTATAGGTTATTTATTAGATTAATGTCCAGAGACCGGCTAGGGCACTCCATGACCTAAATCTGCTTCTTCTGTAAAACCCACCCACAATACATTTTAGTGCCCTGGCTGAAGGAAGAAGGTTCTCATCCAAGATTTTATGGTACTGTACATGGCCCAGTCCATCTTTCCTTAGATGCAGTGAAGCCGTCCTGCACCCTTGGAAGAAAAACACCCCTAAAGCAAAATGCTTCCACCTCTGTGTTTGACAGTAGGGGTGGTCTTCCTGGGGCTATAGTCAGCATTCTTTTCCCTCCAAACATGGCGAGTAGAGTTGTTGCCAAACAGCTTGATTTTGGTCTCATCTGACCACATCACATTCTTCCAAGCCTCATTATAATTATTCAGGTGTTTACTGGCATACTTCAGAAGGGCCTGAACATTAGCCCTTTTGAGCAGGGATACACTAAAGCACTGAAGGATTTCAAATTTTTCTTGGTGATCGTGGTCCCTGCTGTTTTGAGATCATTAACGAGCTCCTCCCGTGTAGTTCTGGGGTTAGCCCTAACCATTCTTAAGATCATTGATGCTGGATGAGATGAGATCTTCCTTGGGGCCCCAGACCAAGGGTAATTGACAGTTATTTTGTCTTTCGTCCATTTGTGGATAATTGCTCCAACAGTTGTCACTTTCTCACCAAGCTGGGTCATGTGACCCATTCCACCTTTGTGAAGGTCAACATTCTTGTCTCTTATGTTCTTAGACAGCTATTTGTTATTTCCCATGGTGATAAGGTTGAAAATGTTGACAGGTTAGTGACCCAAGTATGCTATTTATCAAAGTAATGCTATTAAGTGAGAATGCTGCCTTGGTATCTGTTAATACTTAATTAAATACTACTTGTGTTAGTGCATATGTACTGTACTTGACCTAATTTCCTGCTGGCTTGTTGGGATCAATATTTTTTTCCCTCACTGTAAGTACATTATACTTTTACTATTAATGCAAATTCCTTATTTATATTCCATTGCTACTTTACAAAAGTCTTCAAGGAGTTTGGTCTTTTCATGTCAACCTTGTCAACTAACCAAGTGTCTAACTAGTGTAGACCTGAATAAAAGAGCACATGAAACGGCACTTGTTAAACTCACCTCAATATGCCTTTTACAGTCATTTAAACTGCCATGAGCAATGCTGAAATCACTGTTGCAAACAGTACAGCATGAAACATTGTCATTCTTTTTCATCCTTACTAAAACTAATACACTTTTGCGTAGTCTGAGGTGAAATGCGTATTTGGGGTACTCTCCCTCTGCCATGATGCTCCACTGAACCGATACCTTTGGTCCTCGAGAAGTTAAATAAAAGTCTGCTCGCACTGAAATCTGATTGCCTTTTTTTGCTAAGTAAACCAATCAGGATACTCTCTGTCTAGCATGGGCTACATGAACAGGCACACTCGCAGTGATCCACACATACGCACGTTCTCTCTCGTTCATTCCGTCATATGTGCGCTTCTCTCAAGTGCGCGGTGGGCACACTACTGTCTCACATGCATGCTTTTATTTGCTTGCTGTAGTTTCCGGGATATTTTATTCAGTTTGCAGGCATCAGGGAGCCGCTATCAATATGCGGGAGACTCCCGGAACTTCCGAGAGACCTGGGATGTCTGGTGTACTGTTCCCTGTACGAGTTTACTCCGTATGTGACAGGTGAAAATGTATGAGTGAAAGTGTAATAAACAAAACACAGCAAAGACGTCTTCATCTACCATAGCTGAGTCACAACAAGCGGGTTGATAAATGCTGGAGTTGATCATCAACAGATTTTCAAATAATTTATATGCTAACATATATAGGCATGTATCGCAAATTAGCATAGCTGGAATCCAATGAATCGGTGTTAGCGTCCATTTGCACATTACCGAAATAAGTGCATAGAAAATAAAAATAAACTTAAGTCTCTTGTACGGTCCTGCAGTACAGGCAGGGATGCTGCTGGAGTCTCCATGACCACTCCACCATGACAAGAGGCACTCAACTGACCTGCATGGGCTCGGGTTATGATGAATTCCAATGAATTTTATGTTACCAGTCACTGCAGATCTCCGAATTGTTTTGAATGTTGAGGAAATTATTAAATAGTGTAAAAAAAATCTGATAGCTTTTTGACTCGGTATTTGATATGCAGCTGGTTATCTACCTGTTGCTCAAGCAAGGGATTACAAAAGTATTGTAATTATTAATTAATGTAATTAATTTTCCTTGTTCGGGGGTTGGCGCCCATTAGTCCCTTGCGGGCTCCCTCTCGGGTTGGGCGGGTGGTTGTCTCTGGGACACGTGTATATTAACCTATTAGCTCTTAAATTATAAACCGGATTAGCGAGTAACTAGTTAGCATCACAAGCGAACACAAACAAATGGGTTTCCTAAGCTCTTCTTCATGGTCAGTTAACGCCACAAATGCATTTTTGCGTTGGGGGAACGAAAAATTAAGAAAAATGAAAATCTTTCTTATTGCCTTTGTTTTGCTCCATCTTAACCAGTTGAACATGCATCATGTGATAATTATGATTTCCCTGTTCCCTAGTTGGATCTTCCGAGCAGCACTTGAAGGCAGCATTAGTTTACCCCGAAACCCCCATTGGTCAGGCTCACTACTTCCAGCTTTATATCTATGTATTCGCTATTGTTGTCCACCATGGGAAGGACAATAAGGAAACGAAGGATGACATCCATTTTTATAAATTGGTCAAACATGAGAATAAAAAGGATAGTAACATGACGGCTTCGGCTTTGGACCACCGTGTCTAGCAAGAACATGAATGTTCTGTCCATGCTGTTTGCCTTACTGAAGAAGACATTTCAGAATTTCAGTATTGAATATCTGTTTCCTGCCAGGGGATTGTGTGTTTGGTAGGATAGAGCACCAGATTACCATTTTCATGCCAGGAGAATACTACAAAATTCTATCAAACCATAGAAATGTTTACAGACTTGTGGGCTTATGATTTGAAGATGGCAATACAGACTTTTGTAAAAGCACAGAAGTAGGTTAAGATTAGTAATGCCAGAATGCTGGAATTGAAGAATGACAAACTCAGATTAAAGATTGCATACAACAGTGAGTATTGCTATCGCGAGTTTTGAAGAGAGGAATGAAGTGGGCGAACTTTAAGCCAAGTCAGCCAATGAACGAACAGTTAAAGAAACAAAAAGAAAGGATATGCTCAATTTGCTTGCTGAAATAGGTATCAGTGACAAAGTGTGTGTCTTTTATGACGATACCATCTGACAGGTAAATGATATTAATTATCACAGACATGTACAGTAGCTCTGCTCTTCTAACTTTCACCTTATGGCTCCAGTGAATAAAATCTTATCCAGTGTTTTTCACAATGCCATGTATGTATGTGTATGTGTGGAGGGCGACACTTTCCTATGTTAATGTTTTATATTATTACTTCAGTAGAGAAGGTGGTCCAATGTTATTTAATCACTTTGCCAACACCCGATTCCTCCTGTGATCTAGATATGGAACTTGTGAATTTAGCTGCACATGTCATAAAAGGTGGCCAAATTTCTGAATTTATTGTCCAGAATAAAAGGTGGATCCTTTCTTAGTTTCCATATGAATATCTGACAGGACCTCAGAGCCTTGTATGTTAATTATATTGGGGCTTGTAGGTGACAAGATAAATGTAATTTGGGAAAATGCGCAAGACAACAAGATGAGAAGCCTCTTCATTCATATATATAACCGTTTGGAAACTCATTGGAGGCTGCTGGGATTGCTGCACTGAGGGAGAGTGGTGTACACATGGGGTACACCTGTGTTGTGTGCGTGTTGTAGTGTTTGTTTGGGATTGTTGAGGAGGATATTTTTGTGTTTGTGTGCTAGTACAGTTTACGTGGGTGGCTGTTTTTTTTTTTTTTGGTCTGCGTGAGTGCTTGTCTGTCCTTGTTAATAAATGGTGCGAGTGTTACTGACAGTGTGTTGCAGCTGTGGGTGTTGCGTGAACCGTGTTTTCTGTCCACATAATTTTTCAACAAACACCCGCAGGGCAATAACTAGCACTGGAAAAGGACAGTTGCTCCTGAGCTTTGCTTGTTCGCCAATCAGGGCCAGGAGGATGTTTTCCACTTTTTCCCACTCCGGCAGATGCCTGCTGTGAGAAGGTTTTTTTGTGGTTTTTCACCCTCCAAAGAGCAACTTCGCTTTATTTTAGCTTTATATGGTTCAGTAGGAATTTATTCTCTGGTAAGTAATAGTTAATTGGGTGATTTTCAAAGTTTAATTTAGAAGGTTTTATCTCTCTGACCCAATTGGATAGTTAAAAAGTTCAGTTTTAATGTAAGTGTTTTATTGTACTCAGCACTTTATTGTATTAACTATATGTCAATTAAGTCAACTAAAAGTTTAAATACCTTATATTAATATATTGGGCTGGGAGTAAAGGATGGGGTCATAGTGAATTAGTTAATTATGGGGCCAGTTCAGTGTTGTGTTAGCAAGGTGTTCGCCCTTCCGGATGCTTCCGTCCAGTTGGACTTCATCTGCAAGCGATGTCAGCTGGTGGACTTGACTTTGAAGCAGGGGCATCTGAAGCATCTTGAATGTGGTGGGGGGGGATATACTGGCATAAAACTAATATTTTATGTTAAATGTGGGGGGTTCCAAATGATTTAATGGCGGCGACGCCCATGCCTTGAGGCTCTCATCTGACACAACACAGAGTTAGAAGAGATAGTTATTATACCTTTTAGGGAGATATTGTTTACACAACAAGTGGGGAAGGGGGAGAATGAGGAACAGAGAGGTCGTGAGAGCCGGTTAAATATAGGTCACAGATATAAGAAAGGGCATGTACACTTTACAGAGGCGACATCACTTGTACTGTTAAACCACTTTCGGGTGTTTCCAGCTTTAGAGCCGGAAGAGACTGGGGAGGCAGGTGGGCCCTTGGGCACCAAGGAGCCCCCTCCGCCCAGGAAGAGGGAGGTTGTGGTAGTGGGGGGATCCAGTTATTAGATTTGTAGACAGTATGTAGTTATGTGGTCACACGTGATAGAGGGTCCCGTACAGTGTTTTGTCTGCCTGACATCCTGGTAGGGGACCTTCCAGATCATACACATGTTTTTGCCCCCAGCCGGGGTGCATCCAGTGGTCGAAGTGCATGCTCAAATAACATTCTGAGGGATGGCCAACATTGATTTATCAGGGGTAGATCCTGTTTAACTAATCTACTTGAGGAAGCTACAAGAAGGCCTACAATGTGATGTGGTGTTGTCCCCCCACAAACAGCTCCTGCTTAAGCTCAAAGCAGCAGGGATTTTAGGAACTGTAGCAACTTGGATTGAAAACTGGTTAATAGACAGGAAGCAGCAGGCAGTTATTAGAGGCACAATGTCACAATGGGCCTTCATAGTGGGGTACTGCAGGGTTCAATCTTAGGACCGCTGTTATTTCTTATTTACATTAACGATATTGACATTAATATGTACAGTAAACTGGTTACATTTGCAGACGACACAAAGGTGGACGGTGTAGCAGATACCTGGCAGATGAAATTTAATGTAGATAATATGTGGAAAATAATATATCATCGATATATAGCATTTAAAAAAAATAATCTGTTTGTCTGATTAAAAAATCTAAATCTGGATTTTAATTTTTAATGTGAATACAGCCTCATAGTGATATATTACAGTATGAAACATAAAATTGTGGTTTTCATGCAACTATATATATATATATATAGCCCCATGGGTTTCCTCCTGTAGGGCAAAGACATGTCAAATTATGCAGTGACAAAAAAAAATCCTAAATAATACTGCACACTCTTGGCAGCAGTCTTAAAGGAGTTCCCATACATGACCACTTCATGGCTGCTTTTTCTTAACTCTCCAGTTCAACTCTCATCACTGCTGAGTTTAGGCAGGACAGCTATGAACACCAGGTCATGCACCACAGCACTCTATCACTCTCCTCCTTTGCCAAATTGCTCTTACAGGGCCGGGTGGTGTGCTTTGGCTCATTGTCAGGTTGAAAAAAAGATGATGGTATCCAAACTTTTCACTGGTACTGCACCAAGCCACAACCCCATATTTTGTCCTTGACATTGCCTTATTCTGTGCGATCATTAAATGATAGACAGACAGACAGACAGATAGATAGATAGATAGATAGATAGATAGATAGATAGATAGATAGATGAAGCTTAAGCTGAATGTGAGCTGCTTTAACAAAACATAGCCACACATGACATTAAAATGTTTTATTGTTTTGCCAAAGATAGTATAATGACCAGACTATCGTAATATATATCGAGTTGTTTGTCATACTAACTACTTAGCATGCCCTAGAGTCTTTAAAATACAGATGCGGTTGTAGACATAGCTTCGTTTTGGCATCTAGTAGTGTAGCCCCCGGGTGGAAGCAAGATTCATTGATCAAATGACAGGCAGATAATGTTGTTTTGCTTTCCAGAAGCATTTGATTTTAAACACCATGGATTGCAGTCTTGAAGAACAATAAAACAAGTCATGTTTAAACAAAAATACCACTTGAATCAATCATTTAAGTGATGCATTCAAGCAGCCTATTAAGATATATCTATCTATTACATGAATAGATAGAAAAACTCAGTAATTAATCAAACAGCAGCAAAAATACAACAACAATAATGATAATGACGATGATGAAGAACGTGATGATCTGCAGAAAATAAAACTTCCAGACACGCTTAGAGTATGCATGCATCTGACAGTCATCGCTGGCTATCCTCTATTATAGCTCATGCTGCCCTAGTTAGTTTTTCCTGTAGCCGTCTGCAAGTCTTTGTATGTATCTAACACTCAAACCTATGTTGCAAACAGCTGTCTGTGTCTCTCTTCCTCTTCCTTTCCCTTGATGTCTCTATGTCGAACAGTATCAGTGAGCCCTACAAGTTTTCAGAATGATTTCTTGACCGAGACAGAGGTATCTGCCATCCCTGAATGAGTCCTGCTGCACTGGGGCAGCCTTTCCAGCAGAGGAGCAAATGAAAGCCTTACAAATAACACATATTTTTATATAACTTGTGATTTTCTCTCAACCCCACTTGGCTTTTCCACACTGACTTTTAAAATTGTTTGCATCTTATTTTGGGTTGCAAAAATAATGAATTGCAGGAGTACTTTAGGGGTGTACTAAAGTCAGCTTACAGGAAAGTGGGCAACTGTCAAAGGGCTACCGTCAGAATGGGCAATGGCCAGGACATCCTTAGGAAACATACCCCCTTGGTGTCCTGGAGGCAGAGATGTTCACGAGAGAAAGCAGAGTACAGCCTGGCTGCAAGTGTAATGGTACCGTGAAAGTGCACTCAGTATGTAGGTCAAGTTGATCTTTTTTATATTTTTTTCTTTTCCTCCCTGGAACAAAATCTTCAGCCTTTGGAGACCACCCCCAGTCTTGGCGGCGTACTGATGGTAATTGAAAATACATTGAATGACACGCTGCACTTGAACTGTCCAGCCATGCATGTCAGCCCGCTGAGCCTCGCCATGTCCCTGGTTTGTCCCGAGATCCGAACAGGATTGGAAGAGCTGTACGGAAAAGAGCTTGCCTGCCAGGTTAATCTCCTAAATAATGACAGGCAAGGGCACTAGACCTCCCAAATAAACAGGATTTTTGTAGTGATAATTGGGCACCCTGCTGGTACTTATCTGTTCTGGCGCAGTGGCGCGATGACGTCCATGTTCATCTTCTTTTGAGCTAATGCTGCAGAGTGACAGAATGGAGAAGCTTAGACAGGGTAAGTGAAACTACCGTGCATGAATGTTCCAACTAGTTTCTAACAGCTAACCAGGGCCAGGAGCCTGAAATTATTGAGACTTCATGAGATATAATTATCTACATGGGCCTGAAGAACCACTTCCTAGCTATGGAACGTTGTAAGCAATGGTATACCTTGCAAGGGTATCTTCTCATCCTTCCACACAACCAGTTTTTTTCTTTTTACTTCTTTACTTAATCCAAATAAGCAAAGACATTTTAAACGCTTTTTTTCATATTTATTTCACATTTTCATTATCTTAGTGTAAAGCATGTTTATTTTACGTTATAATGATATAAGTACAATTATATAATAATACAAATACAATGAAACAAAGCAATGAAATAAAATAACATAATTTCTCAGAGATCTCATAAACTCCACAATATAACATCATGTTAAAAGTTATCTTCTTTAAAAGTTCCTGGTGTCAGGACTATGCATCTCTCTCAACAATGAGACATCCTGACTGTAGTTCCTGTATAGTGCTAAAAAGAACTTATTTCTTCTCCAGGGCCAAGGATATGGCAAATGTTGAATTTTTTTGCATCATATATATGCTTGTGTGTGTATGTGTGTATGTATACAAATAAGGCAAATAATAAGGCAAGCATCACTGTCTTCATTATTTACTATATAGTTTACCATGAAGACAGACAGTAATTGCATTTTAACATTTTATAATATGATTTATCTAATTTATCTTATTTTGTTCCAACCCTCCCATCCTTCTCATAATCACTTCCAATGTGAAGATTATCTCCCTCTATCAGATGAAAAAGTAACTTGCGGCAATATAACTAAAAGATCTTCATAAGGAAATACAATCCATAACATTTTTATGCTACTGGAACAAGATCAAAAAAGTAAAGTTTAATCTCCAAAGCACATCCACTTTATTTATACTGTACGTGCACATGCTAAATGCAGTGCATTGTTGCTTGCATCTGAGCATTGCAAATGCAGAGTGGTTGTGCCTTTCAGTGCAACATGCAATGATTTTGAAAGCTTAAAAAATGCATTATGACTTAGTTCATGATTTGTTTCTCCTTACTTCTGGTACTTTATTACTTCATGTTGGCCACTGGAAACAAGGTGTTGGTGTCAATTAATGTTGATGCTGTTGGAGCTGCAAGAAACTGCTAACAGTCAGTGAGTATGTCTGAGTAGCAAATGTGCCACAGATGGGAAATTGAACCCTCTACACTTGGCACAACTTACCCAGTGAGCAGATTAGTCTGCTAAAATAAAGACCCAAGTCCAATCAATTTCTTGCCATGACTCCAGAGGGAAGATCTCATAACTGTTGTAGGCTCAATAAGCAATATTGTGTGTTCATGCAATAACTCCCACTACATTTGTATAGAATGTAAATTTTAACCTCCTAACAAAACGAAGTCTGTAACGTTATATTTAATTTTCTTCATGTAATCAAAATATGCTTGAAAAATGACAGTTACTATGGCTGCTTGGCGGCTTTTTATTTACATATTAAAAGGAAAAGTACTGTCTAAAACATAGGGCCACCATCACTGTAGGCTTCCATGCTAAATTCATAAAGTCAGTTGCCGACTCAGCATTGTCTTGTGTTACATGTTTTCTTTTGAGACTATGTTCAATTAAATGTTGATGAAACCATAACTGCTTTTGAGTGAAATAAACTCGAGATCAGTGATCTCAGGGGCTGAAGGGGTAAGTGGTGTATCAAGTTACCGTAAAGGCTGATAGATTTATTAAAATGCTCAATCAAATCCTATGCATTAACCCAGAAAAAACATAGCAAACACAATAATAAACCAAAATTATCACTGTTACATAACCACTGATTGAATTGTACAAGTTATAATTATCTGTTGATTATCTACAAAATAATTTTAAAGTCTTCTGAAATTCATAATAATTTCAAGCACAATAATATGGTCCCTGTCTTTTCATGCAGTATTTCATAGATTTAAGACCACCCACAGCTCAAGAAATGAATGTGCTATGTTGTAGAATTAAAATAGGGACATTTGTGTGGAGTGCTTCACAGGCTCAGCTGGTAGCATTGCTGCTTTACAGCCCTAGGGCTACAGAACTGAATCTGTGCAGACTCCAGGTGCTTGAATTAATTCTACAAGCTAGGAGAACATAGTTCAAGGAAACTGGTAGCTATAAGATAGTAAATATGTGTGCTTGTGATGGACTGGTGTCCTTGTCAGGGTACAATATGGGGTGCACTTTGTTCTTCCAGTGACAGGCTCCAGATCGCAGCAACTATGATTATATCCAGTTAATGGATGAATGCAACCGAGCTTTTGACAAGGCCTAGAAATATATATTTTGATGCTGGATTATTCATTGTGCATAGATAACAGCTTTATTTCTCCATGAATGTGTCCTTTGACCTACAGGTACACGTGTGCACCTGAAAACTTACAAAACTAATAATGAAAAAAAAACAATATAAACAATTAAAGCCAGCAAATGTTAATTTAAAGAAAAGAATCTTCCTTGTTGCTCTGGGATAAAAAAGAAAAGTTGCTGGATTGTCCTACTGCAATGCTGACATATGGCAGAGCATTCTGTGAACACACTTTGGGAACATAACAGAATGAAACATTCAGCAGAGAAAAATAACACTTATTGATGTTGTTGCTGTCCTACAAATTATATTTACATGCACTTTTTGGCTGGAGATGTGAGATACTGTTTGATGCACTGCCTTTCCCAATTACCAGTGGCATCAGTAGCCATCCAGTGCTATTTCTAATCATCACATTATGCAAATTGTATTGTATAAGTATTTGCTGGTATAAAGTCAACTACACAACGCAGTGAGAAATATTTTAAAATAAATTATAATAATCCAAAGGGTTATGAATTTTTAGGTCTCTCGTGGAATCTGCCGCCATGCAAAAATAACCCTTCCTCTGATAATTAATGATATTCTTGATTTTTTTATTGAGCAAAGAAAAAAATCTGTCACTGTCATTGGAAAATGATCTAAAATAAGTAACGGGGAAACAGAGATGTATATCTCGCAACAGAGTGCCATTTTTAAATCACTTTGGCGATCTTGAAGGAAAATCAAGACCATTAGACTTTTAACTGCCTAGAATCAGAATGTGATGCAAATGCCAATTTCTTTGAATAATTCAAAATCAATAGGTGAACATATTTTGATGCCATAAGTAGATAAAATTAAATATGAAATTATTGGACCATTTTTAAACATATTGTAAGTACAACTGAAACTGACATCATTATTAAACAGGGACATTGCATGTCATACAAATTACCCCAGGCTTACTTCATGTTAAATGACAAAATAAATGTAATTTTTTGTTCCTTTTCTTTATTTGTTCTGTAGTAAGTTCAGTAGTAAGAAGAGCTAAAACTGTATGGACTAAAAATATAGAATGTGTGTGTGGCTATATAATCATATACACACCGGATGAACAAAACAATATCCACGCCTCCCTAATATTGCATTGCACTCCTTTTCAGGGCAGCCTCACTCCTCAAGATGTTGAAGTTCTAGGCTATACTGATTGCGATGCTTCACACAGTTGGGTTGAATGAGCTTGTGGTGGATCTCTGCTTCACACATCCCATTCCATCTCATCTCATCTTATCCCTCAGACATTCAACTGAAATGGTGACTGACTGACCCAAAGGGCATTATTCTGCTGAAAATACAAGCAGTTCAAAGATGCATCCACAGCTGCATTAGGTGGATACCACATAATTTGCATGCATGTTCAAGTATCCTATGTCATTCAACAATTGTTCCACTTTAATCAGCCAAGTGTTTCCTGTGTAAACACATCTCACGCCATCACAATGCTGCCAACTTGCTGTGTGAACACGACCCATGATGAATACCGGGACTCGTATGGTTTCTGCCATACCCTAAGTCCAATAATAAGCATGCAATAGCAGGAACTGGAATATGTGAACCAAGGCAATATTTTTTCAGTCCTCTAGTGTCAAATATTTGCACTTCTTAGCACACTTTAATAACAGGCTCTTATTTTTGGCTTATCAATATAACTTTCGGTTATACCCCCATCTGTGTCCAGGTGACAAGTCATGCATTCCTTTATGGTTCTTTCAGCATCACTATTGTACTGGAGTGTTAGCTGATTGACTGTAAACCATCCATTGATCTTCACTATTCGGGTCAACCTCCTTTCAGTTCTTTCAACAATGAACCATTTTCGGTAAATGGTCTGCCAGCAATTCTATGCATTTTATTCACCAATCCAGGTGTTAATGGGACCCAGCTAAGCTTGAGAAATCTAGTAGTGTTTCAGCCCAACTCAAATGATCTTTTTTCCTTGCAATTTTGTCTTCTACAATCCACATCTCAGTCGTCTCAAACCTTAAAATCCTACTTTAGCCTGCTTCCTCTCATTCATCTACTCTTACTGAAGTGGATTTAACAGGTGAAATCAATCACGGCTCTAAGCTTTCACCTGGATTCACCTGATCAGGAAAGTATAGGTACCTCTAATGTTTATAAATGACAATGAAAATGTAACTGCATTTTGGTTAATTCATAATACTGTGTGACTAGCTATATTTTTAATTAATATTGTTTTGTACAACTGATTTATCTATTTATTTAGCAGACACTTTTGTCCAAAGCAACACGCAAATGAGAAATTAGGGTCAAGCACACCCTGAAGCATTTGGGCTTAAAGGCCTTGCGGGGCCCAATGGTGAAATCACTGTGCCAGCCACGTGATTTCAGAAGATCATGAGTGCACAGTCCTAATGCATAAACCCATACACTGTCCAATTTTACCTATAACTTTATGATCAATAATCATCTCATGACACTATAAGGTGAGAGCTACTTAACTGCAGTTCCCACTTAAAGCTGCCAAACATTGTCAATAGACTGCTAATATGAGGTAAAGTGCTTACTCTTTACTTTTATTTTCTCTTCCATATTCCTTACCATTATAATAGCAGGTATAGCAGAATGTTGCAACATTGCTTATTCAGCAATTTCTTCAATTATCCATTTACATTTTTTTGCAGTAGTTATGTCCCAATTGAATTGGTGATTTGCATCATCGTATATGTATTTTGTGATATACTTCATCATATATGCATAAAAAAAATATATGCATATACTATACTTTATTAGTATTGCAGTATTTAGTAATATACCTCAAATTCTAACAATGCAGAGAAGCTATAGTACACAGACTTCCCAGCCTTTATCTTAACATTTCTTAGGACTGAAGCCGAGAAAGGCAGTGCTGCCCCCATGTCTGCTGCTTGATATCCTTATTTCATTCCCAGCATGTCCCTGCTCCCATCCAGTCCTACAGCTGGGCAACGTGGTGTGCACCGTCACTCACACAGAGGATTAACTGTGCCTGCAAATCTGTCTCTCAGGGACCGATCACATAGCCCACTCTGCCAAATCTCTGCAGGTTTCAAAGGGAGACCATGTCTACTTGAACCATACATATGAAAGAGTCCACAGCTCTGTTCTGGAAGGTTTGGTTTTTGCACAATATCTCCAATAATTTCTCTCTCTTTACTACACAAAACTAGGCTTTAATAAAAATAGACAAACATAAAACATAAAAGTGTGAGTAATATGCTGGAGTGCCATGTGTATTATTAAATAGAATATCCAGAAATAACATATAAAACATCGAAATTACAAATTGTTAAATGTGCAAAAGGCATCATTGTCCTTAATTAAATTCTTTGTACTCTGTGATACCGAAGCTGGTCAAGGTCCAGTTGCAGAATGATTCATATCCATTTATTAACAAAACAGAAAACACAATCAAAATAGCATACCGAGGAAACAGGTAAAAGTCATGAATAAACTGGGGCAGAGTGTAGTCCAAAAACAATTTAGAGAAATCAGGCATGGCAATATAAGCACAACAGAAACCGCTTGGCATGGAGAAAACTCAGAAAACCTCACAGTGAGCCGCCTAGTGAGAATGGTATAAATGCAATTAAACCAGAAATTGGTTTCAGGTGTTCCGAAAACCAGTGATGAGAATTAGGGCAGGGTCACTTGTCCGGGCTCGATTCCGGATCCGGTGTTGGACTGGTAAGGGGACATCTGTAAGAACAAAAGTAGATCAATGTTACATTTTTTAATTGTTGCCTCAGTTATGCTCATTAAATGAATTGTTCGCAAATCAAGGTGGGTCTTTTGCAAGTAGAGCATAAGAGGTGGAAGAAATGATGAAATCCCACTTTTTAAAAATCTCTGTCATTCGGGACTGTTTTCAAAACAAACTTCTTTCTGTTAATCTTTAAATCAGCTTTCTCACAGAATTTACCCACCTAGCTGCAGCACTGGATTAGACTTTTTTAATTAAATGTTAGACTCTGCTGAACTAGCAACAGTAGTATGTGTTTCATAGTTACTGCAGAGTGAAAGGGATGCAGCACCTGACAATTAAATTAATATTAATTTATGGGCAGTAGTGCGGTATCCAGACATCTCAAGTGACAAGTGGTAAATTGAGATTTAGTTTATTTATTTATTTTTTTCCTAAAACACTTCTTAAATGCCTTTTTTGCTTGCCATTTTACATTTCTTTAAATCTATTTTGCTGATCTTAAAACATTTTTCTTTTTTTATGGATCTTGAATGTTTGTACATTTAGACTAGAAGTCTAATTGCAATTGACTGCTGGCAGAAAGACATACATGTATATTTTGAACATGGCTCAAAATAACATGACTTTTTGAGTGACATGAAAAGTCTCACGGCAATCTCTGCACACACAAAAATTAATCAACATGCACAATAGCTTTACACTGTCCTTCCATTATTGTATAAATTGGCCTATTAAATTATATATATGTCGAACTAACAACATTTAATGGAAAATGCTAACACACCTTATACTTATTTATCTATAATACCAACCTCAAAGCACTCCCTTTTGTTCAAAACATATTACCACATGTATATTTTAAGACTCAGACTGGGGAAATGTGAAGTATACAAAAAATTCTTGTCTTACCTTTTTTTTTCTCTCCAGTGATCTGAGGATCTTCACATTTCCTGGTGATCATCATATCATTTTCCAAAATTTTTTAAGGACAAATACAATTTATCCGTATAACAAATACAAAAATAAAACGAAATCAAAAGATCAATGTATGTTTTTAATACAGCTAACTGTTACAGTCTGTGTTCCCTTAAATGATTTATGATCTGAGATGTACCATATACATGCTTTTCAGTTAAATATATCATATAGCAGACGAACACAGTGATATTTGAGAAGTGAAATGAAGTGTATAGGATTTATAGAAAGTGTGCAATAATTATTTAAATGAAAAAAAAACAGAAAAATCACATTAATATTTAGTAGATCCTCCTTTTGTAGAAATAACAGTCTCTAAATTCTTCCTATAGCTTCCAGTGAATGTCTGGATTCTGGTTGAAGGTATTTTGGGCGATTCCTCTTTACAAAACATCTCCATTTCAGTCAGGTTTGATGGTTTCTGAGCATGGGCAGCCCGCTTTAAATAACACCACAGATTTTCAGTAATATTCAGGTCTGGGGACTGAGATGGCCATTCCAGGATGTTGTACTTGTTCCTCTGCATGAATGCCTTAGTAGATTTTGAGCAGTGTTTAGGGTCGTTGTCTTGTTGAAGTATCCAGCTCAAGCGCAACTTCAACTTTGTCACTGATTCTTGAACATTTTTCTCAAGAATCTGCTGATATTAACTGGAATCCATGTGACCCTCAACTTTAACAAGATTCGCAGTACCTGCACTGGCCACACAGGCCACAGCATGATGGAACCGCCACCAAATGTTACTGTGGGTAGCAGGTGTTTGCCTTGGAATGCTGTGTTCTTTTCCCACCATGCATACCGCCCCTTATGTCCAAATGACTCAATTTTAGTTTCATCAGTCCACAGCACCTTATTCCAAAAAGAAGCTGGCTTGTCCAAATGTGCTTTAGTATACCTCAAGCGACTCTGTTTGTGGCATGTGCACAGAAAAGGCTTCTTCTGCATTATTCTCCCATGCAGCACTCCTTGTGCAAAGTGCGCTGAATAGTTGAACGATGCACAGTGACACCATCTGCAGCAAGGTGATGTTGTAGGTCTTTGGAGCTGGTCTGTGGGTTGACTATGACTGTTCTAACCATCCTTCGGCTCTGCTTATATGAGATTTTACTTGGCCTGCCACTTCGGGCCTTAAAGAGAACTGTGCCTGTGGTCTTCCATTTCCTCACAATGTTCCTCACAGTGGAAACTTGACAGCTGAAATCTCTGAGATAGCTTTTTCTGAGATAGCTTCCCCTAAACCATGATGCTGAACAATCTTTGTGTTCAGGTCATTTGTGAGTTGTTTTGAGGCTCCCATGTTGCCACTCTTCAGAGAAGATACAAAGAGGAGAAAAACTTGCAATCGGCCATCTTAAATACCCTTTCTCATGATTGGATTCACCTGAGTATGTAGGTCAAGGGTCAATGAGTGTACCAAACTAATTTTGTGTTCCAATAATTAGTGTTAAGGGTATTCAAATCAATGAAAAGACAAGGTTGCCCAAATTTATGCACCTGCCTAATTTTGTTTAAATAATTATCTCACACTTTCTGTAAATCCTATAAACTTCATTTCACTTTTTAAATATCACTGTGTTTGTCTGCTATATGATATATTTAACTGAAATCCAAAAAAACAGTGATTCATAAAGGAAAAGCATGAAAATGATCAGGGGTGCCCAAACTTTTGCATAACACTGTATCAGTCCTCTGATATATGTGTTCTCTGATATTTTTGCACAAAAAATGCCCAGTTAATCAAGAGTGGTATTTACTGTATGTCAAATGTGGGACCAAATCCGGACATTCTCTACCACTTTCTAGACGTCATAAAATAATATTGCACAAGGGACATTCCAGAACTTCCTGTGAACGTCCTTTTTAGAATGTTCTGTTATCACTTAAATGGGATCTGCTGGAATGTTAAAAATGTCCTGTACACGTCCAATAGTGAATGTCATAAAAAAAACCCTTATAGGGACATCAGTGAATGTCCTGAGGATGTCACCTGTATGCTGAGATGTGGTACAAGAACATCATAGACAACTTGTGTTCAAACATTGGCAGAAAGCAGAAAAGGAAGTGAGATGTTTGGAGTAGAGACACTTTGAGCTGTGAGTTTAGACTCACAGGAATGGACCAAAAAATGACCTTTGAAAAAAGGCCAAATAACCTGGCTATGGCTGTGAAGGCTGGAGCCCATCCAACTTTCCATTTATGAATTTTGACATAATCACAACAGAAAAAAATCTGCAGAATTGCCAGTCTAGTCAGGTTAGGGCAAACAAATAACAAAAGTGTCGCATTAGTTTGAGATTTTATCTGTTAGTATCACTTTGGGAAAGATGGACTCACAAATCACGAAAGAGCCAAAAAATCCATAAGGCACTGCCATGACAAGTAAGTGTGAAGATAGGCAAGAGAGATTTGGGTTGTCCACATGTGGAAAATCCACATCTGTATAAGGGAGATATCAAAGATAATCCTTATCAAATGCACAACACAGCGAGAGTCACAAAGTGAACAAGGGCTGCCAAGAATCCAGATTTGGTACAAGTAAATACTGAAAATTCTTACTTAAGTAAAACAGCTGTGGTTATGGTAAAAGTACATCTAGAAACTACTGAAGTAACAATAAAGGAGTAGCTTGTTTACTCATAATGTTTACTTGTAATAATTTTTTTAATTGTGTTTTTCCCCCTTATAATACTGTAATTTACAAATGTACATTTCAAACACTAATTGACCTTCCTTGTTTTTCATGAAGAAAAAAAAGCATTACTGTATGTTACAGTTTTTAGTTTTGACTGACAAATAATGCAATATGAAGACACTAAATACATAAAATAAGCACTAAATATTTATCAATTTAATGGGTTTCGCGGCAGTATTTTATGTGCTTAGGTCCTTCAAAAACTAATTTAACAAATAAAATAAATATTTTAACCAATTTAAGTGGTGTATTATGTTACCCTAGCTAGTCAGATTGAAATGATGTGATGAAGTCCATCCATCCATCCATTTTCCAAACCGCTTATCCTACTGGGTCGCAGGGGGTCCGGAGCCTATCCCGGAAGCAATGGGCACGAGGCAGGGAACAACCCAGGATGGGGGGCCAGCCTATCGCAGGGCACATTCACACACCATTCACTCACACATGCACACCTACGGGCAATTTAGCAAGTACAATTAGCCTCAGCATGTCTTTGGACTGTGGGGGGAAATCGGAGTACCCGGAGGAAACCCCACGACAACATGGGGAGAACATGCAAACTCCACATACATGTGACCCAGGCATAGACTCGAACCCGGGCATGTGATGAAGTCATAAGATAAAATTATAATTTACTTACATACCAGGTCTGGGAAATTATTTTCTGAGGAGGGTCAAATACAAACTTCATCATGTCAGCTGGATTTTACTCCCTTTTTTTGCAGAAATCAACATACCCCAATGCCAATATGACATGACGACCCTATAACCCCTCTTGGTTTTGATTTCTAAATGTGTGCCTATGAATGTATTAGTTTTGCAATTGAGACAGCCCATGTGACAAGCTCCATGAATACTGGAAGCTGTCAGCTTTTAAGTATAAAGTAAAAAGTACACCAATTTTATACTACAAGCCCATTTCCAAAAAGGTAGGACACTGTAAAGTGTATAAAAACAGAATGCAATAATTTACAATTCATACCAAACCATATTTAATTGAAAACAGAACAAAGACAACATACGTTGAGAAATTGCATTGTTTTGCGACAAATATATGCTCAATTTGAATTTGATTTCAGCAATACATTTCAAAAACGTTGGGATAGAGCCTGTTTACCATTGTGTTGCATCACCTCATTTTAATTAGATTTTAGAATTTAGTGACCATTGGTCATTGTTGACACAGCACAGCACACAGTGCACAACAATGAAATGTGTCCTCTGCGTTTAACCCATATGTGACAATGTGACATAACAGGGGGCAGCTAATTCAGCTCCTGAGAAACAGTGCTTGGGGGCGGTACCTTGTTGGTCAGGGATTTGAACCAGCAATCTTTAAACTACAAGTGCGCTTCCCTAACCATCAAGCCACTCAAGAAACTGCGGAGGCCAATCGCTGGAGTTTTGAAAGTGAAATATTGTACTATATTTGCCTGATATGGGATTTCAACTGTTCAACATTTTGAGATCTCCTTTGTCATATTTTTAATTTCATGATACGCAAAATGTTTTCAATGGGTTATGTGGATCACTCCTGTGGCTGTTTGAATTCATTGTTTCTTTTGTAGGTCTGCATACGATGGATTCGTTTGAAGCCACTGTCTGGTAGGCGGCGGTTGGTATGTTTACTCCATTCTGTTTTAGCTAATTTGTATTCGACTGCTTGTGCTTGGGTGTGAGCTGCTATGGGTAAACGGTGGTACCGGCGACTTGATAATGGGCTTATTTTATAAATTAGCCCGTAAGCTTGATCTGACAGTGATCATATGTTTAATCAGTTCATTTTACCTGGCGTTATCTTTTTGCAGGCAAGGCGGATGGGAGATTTTGCCAGCTCTACTATTGCGGCTGCTTGCCTGCTCTATTGCGGCTGCTTGCCTGCTCTATTGCGGCTGCAGTCTGGGTTGCCTGCCTGCACAGGCGTTGCTGCTGCTTTGCCACTTTTGCTGTACTGTGAATGAGGGGATTGGTTGACTGCAATTACCATTTTAGCTGGCTCTTCCAGCATTAACGGTATGGAGTGAGGGTTTTTGTATTTTTATTTTGTGTTTATTTGTGGCTTTGTTGAGTTGGTACGCCACCAGGGAGGAGGGGAACTTTGATATGGCAGGGTTTTGTGCTGTGTGCAGCTGTAGGGCACCGGAGTTGTATGTGTGCATTGGAATTGTAGTGTTTGGTTCCAGGATGCCATCTTCAGCCTGACTGCTTAACCTCTCATCCCGTGTGCACCAGCCCTGAAGTCACTCTTATCTGTTATTGTGGATGGCGTTTTATTACTGTGATTGTTAATAAAAGATTGCAAGTGAAGTCACGTCTCTTGCTGCCGTATATATTGGACCTGAGTGCCTTTTTTATTTAGCTTCGAAAATATTTCCCTGGGTGAAATTCTCAGGGTGGTGTAGTTGGTGCCTTAAGGGCTGGTTCCCCCAAACTCTCAGTCCAGCGTCGTGACACAAGCTGCCAAAGCCATGGGCACTAATGCACCCCCCGCACCATCATGGATGCTGACTTTTGAACTGTCTGCTAAGAGGCTGGATGGTCCCTCTTCTCCTTAGCTTGAGGGATGCAGCGTCCATGATTCAGCATCCTCAATCTTTGATTCCTCAGACCACAAGATAGTTTTACATTTTGTCTTATTCCATTTTAAATGAGCTTGGGCCCAGAGAAGTAAGCAGCATTTCTGGATCATGTTTAGATTTGGTTTCTTCTTTGCATGGTAGAGTTTCATCCTGCATTTGTGGAGATCATAGCTATCCAGTATTGGTTTTCAGCCTATTCCCTTGTGTAAAGAGACTTCTTCAGATTCTCTGAGCTTTTAATGATATTATGTACCATAGATGAAATTCCAAAATTCTTTGCAATATGATGTTGAGGAACATTATTCTTAAAATAGTGCCCAGTCAGTCTTTCACAGAGTAGTGAACCTCTCCCCATCATCACTGCCTCTCTGGGAAGCTCTTTTTATAACCAGTCATCTTACTGACCAGTTGCCAATTAACCGAATGATTTATGAGATATTCCACCAGATGTTTTTTTTTTCTTTTTAAAAAATATTTTTATTTAAATTTTACAAAATAACACATCAAAACAGAGGGTTATATCCATCCACATATATGTATGTATGTATGTATGTATACACAAGTAGATATGTATATACATAACCCATTTTCACACAGATATAAAAAATGAGGTGTGGATACTGTGCAATATAGAAATTTCACTGTTGAACTCCCCAAAACAGTCCTATACTCATAACAAACATAACCATACATTTATTTTTTAACATGTCACATTTAACAGAAATGAGAGAACTAAGTTCCTCAATTATCTAAAATGACATGACAGTAACAAATAAATGTGCTCCAACTTTCTTTACTGGGTCCTGTCTTGAGTTTTTCTCCTGCAGAAGCTCTCCTATTTTACTGTTTTTTTTAGAAAATCATCAAATGGCTTTCAGATTCCATCATATACTGTAGATCCAATTTGTTATTTAGCCTATGAGTAATTCTTTCCATGGGTGAACGTTGTGTCATATTTTGAATCCATGCTTTAATTGTGGTACTTCCTATTTACTTCCAATTAAACATTATAGTTCGTTTTGCCTGTAGAATGGCAAAATCAATAAGTTTATATTCTTTGGTTCTTATGATAGGACTTCTTGGATATATATGTAACAGTACTAACTTTGGATCTAATTGAATATTCATGTCCAAAATGGTTGTAATTATGTTAAACACTTCCCTCCAAAATCTACTGAAATTTTCACAATCCCAAATACAGTGTATAAATGTTTCTTTAGCCACACTTCATTTAAAGCATGTACAGTATCAGGTATGTTTCTATTATATTTATTTAATTTAACAGGAGTAATATAAGTCCGCATCAACCAGTTATACTGAAGCAACTTTAAATTAGTCCTGGCTATTTGTGCCTGGGCCTCTACACAGACTGTATTCCAACTGCTAGCTGGAATATCCTCCTTTAAGTTTGCCCTCCATGCTTCAAGCTTAACTAATGATGTTTCCCTAGACCCTGATAAAAGCCAGTTGTATATTGTTGAAATTAACCCCTTACTATTGAAGTTCTTGGTAATAATTTCCTCTAATGGTGAAAGCACTGGGATTTTTACTAATTGCTTATATAAATAAAGTTCTTGAGTTTTAGGTATTTAAAGAAATACTTCTTTGGAATGTTATGTTTTAACGATAGTTCCTCAAATGTCATAAGGGTTTCTTCTTCATACAGGTCTGAGATTTTGCTCAGCCCTTTCATTGCCCATGCCTGGAATCCACCATTCATCTTGCCAGGTTTAAATGAGGCATTACCCCAAATTGTGGTAAATTTTGATAAGGAGTCAGATACATATATTCATATATTTCTTTACGTCAAACCATATTCTAATCATATTACGCAGTATGGGATGGGCTGTTTATTTTTCTAAGTGTTCCATCTTATCTGAATTCAGATACAGATGTAGTGGTAATTGAACAGACTGTAACTCTATATCCAGCCATGCTGGAGTAACATAATTAGAGAAGTAGAACATTATTGTTCTGAGTTATGCTGCTTGATAATACCAGTAGAAATTTGGACAATTTAATCCCCCTTTATTGAATGGAAGATATAACAGTGATAATCGAACTCTAGGACCTTTCTTGTTCCATATAAATTTTGTAATGAGTTGTTTAAGTCTTGCAAACATGCCATTTGGAGGTGCCAAAGGAATATTTTGGAATAAATATAAAAAAAAACTTAGGCAATTTCCTCATGTTTACTGTATTCATTCTTCCTAACAAAGAGATAGGCAAGTGTGTCTATCTTTCTACAGATTTTCCAAATCAGGTACTATTTTAATGCCCAAATAAGTAAAATTGGTCGCTTGTCCAAAGGTAGATACGTGTTCTTGTCTTTCAGTTTCATTGAGCAAGATAAGTGATGATTTTGAGTTATTTATTTTATATCCAGAGAATTTGCCAAACATTATCTGCAAAAAGAGAGATTTTTTGTTGCCCCTTTTCCAATTTTGATACCTTATATTTGTGTTTTAGCTCTAACTGCCATTGCTAATTTTTCTATTGCCAAAATAAACAGTAATGGAGACAACGGTGAGCCTTGAGGGCATCGTCCTGTAATATTAAAGGGTTCGGATATTACTTTGTTTGTTAATATTCATGCCGTAGGCTTAAGGTGTAATAATTTTATCCAATGACACGTATTATCTCCAAGTCCGAATCGATTAATAATCTCAGCCTGATAGGGCCACTCGACCCTATCAAAGGCCTTCTCTGCATCCAGTGAAAGAAGAGCCATAACATGCTCTTCCTTTTGATTGCATAGAATATCGAGAACCCTTCTTGCATTATGGAACCCATGTCTTTCTTTTATAAACCCGTTTTAATCATCCCCAGCTATACCAGCAAGCACTCTCTCTAGCCTCTGTGCCAAGATTTTGCTGAGGATTTTAGTGTCAGTATTTGTTAAACTTATAGGTTGCATATTCTCGCATTTTGAATTGGGTTTTCCTGGTTTTGGAAGCAATATAATCAAAGACTCTCTCATTGACTCTCTCATTGGGTAGGTAACCATTTATATAAGATTCCATGTACATCTCATAAAGAGGAGCTATTAGTTTATCTTTAAAATGTCTGTATGAATCAATCGGAAGACTATCAGGCCCTGCTGTCTTTCCAGCATTTAATGCACTTATGGCCTCTGAAATCTCAACAATGTTTAGCTGCTTATCTAGAGTTTTCTTGTTTTCCTCTGGCACCTTAAGAATGTTAAGTTTGTCTAGAAAATCTTTCTGGATGTTTGCACTAGTATTATATTCTGACCTATAAAGGTTTTCATAAAAAGATTTTCATTCTATATTAATTTTTAGTGGATAAACTATGGTATTACCATTTGAGTCTTTAATATAAGTTATTGCCCTTTCTGCTTGTTGTCGTTTGATGCGCCATTTAAGTAGCCTGCCTGGTATTTCTCCTTGATCATAGTACAACTGTTTGAATCTTGCCAGATTTGCAGCCGCCTTATCAGCTGTTATTTTGTTATATTGGGTTTTGAGGTGTGATAATTGTTTGGAAGATTCAAGGCGTTTATGTTCTTCCTGTGAGTTGTCATTTTCTAGTTGTTTAATTTTGGATTCCAAAGTTCTAAGTAGCTCTTGTGTTTCTTTTGTCTTTTTACTTATAACATATCATTTGACCTCTGATAAATGCTTTGAATGCTTCCTAATCTAATTGTGGCAGAGGTCTGATATGTATTAGTTTCAAAACATATATCAAATTGTTCTCTCAAAAACTCAAGAAATTTAGGATCCTGCATCCATTTTACCTGAAATTTCCAATATGAGTATTGACATATTAAGTTTGGCTGCACAAATGCCATGGATATAGCTGCATGGTCTGAGATAACTATACCATTATTACTGCAATTCCTAATGTTAGAAAGGAGCTCCGTGGATATAAAAAATAATCTTGAATAACTTTTGTATGTACTAGAGTAACAGAAAAAATCAATCTTTGATAGGTTTAAATGACTCCATATAGCCATTAATATTTTCCTTGATTTTGTATGAGTATTATGAAATCCATGGGATCTATCTATAGTTGGGCCCAGAACACAATTAAAACCCGAGCAATTATGTATTTGCCTGGCATTGCTGAAATTTTTCAGAAACAAATTATTGTAAAAAGTAGTATCATCATTATTAGGTCCATATATATTAATCAAAATTTAACTGTGTAGAAGGAAGAACCTTGTATGGTTATAAATTTCCCATTGACTTCCTCAAATACATGTTCAGTCCATAGTGGAATAGATTTGTGTATTAATATCATTACATCCCTAGAGCTGTTGGAGTAAGAAGCTGAAATTACCTGTCCTGGCCATCTAGTATGGCCAATATCTTAACTTAACTATCTTAGTTTCACTGGATAACAGATGTGTTTCTTGTAAAAACACTTTCTTTGCTTTTAATTGCCTTATCCTGTTTAATTTTTATGAGTTTATTTAGGCCTCTACAGTTCCATGAGATACATCCAATTAAGCAATCTGCCTTTATTCTTAAAAGCCTCTGGTTTTTAAGAATAATGGATGAGGAGCGTTGAAAGCAGTTATACTGTATAAACCAACTTGTAAATAAGTAAAGTAGGCACCATGATGAGTGGAATTTCTCGCCCCTGAACTTGAACTACCCAATTTGAATGCTTGGGCACCCCCAACCTTCGATTTATTTCTTCCTTTAACTAACTGAAACAGGCCCACATTACAATGAGGAACCATTCCTTGGCACATTTCTTTGCATCTCCTATGCTTGCTGCTTAATATTTCCCTGCAACCCACATTTGTCTCACATTTGTCTTATTTGTTAACAAAATAACTTTTGTGTAAATTGTATCTTTATACAACTTTTTTAAATTTTTCATTCTTATATGACTCGAACATATATCATGTCAAACTACCCCTTCAAAAATTCAAGTCATAACAGGACATAGTATTTATACACTCCTTTTAAACTCACTGTGATTCAAGTTTAAGAACTAAAAATTGTTCCCTTAATAATCTCGTGAATCAGAATGGTCAGTCTCCCTGATGTATTTCTCCACGCCTACCGGTGTATTAAAGACGATTCTGTGTTCTCCAGCGGTCAGAAGCAGTTTGGCCGGGAAGATGATTCGGTGCAAAACAAGTTCCCCTTCTCGCAACTTTTTCCTAACAGCGTCATATTCTATCTGTTTTTCGTAGACATCTGTTGAAAGGTCCGGGAGGAACCTTATTTTATTGTTCTTGTATGTCAGTTCTTTTTTGGTTCCGGCGGCTCTAAAAATGTTTTCTCTGTCCCTGTAATTTAGACGTTTCACAGTAAATACTCTTGGAGCAGAATTTGGCTTCTTGTTTGTTATTCGGTGAGCTATCTCCAGTGAAGGAGCCAGTATATTGAAAATGTCCGCGATCCATTTCTCCATGAAAGAGCGTGGTTCTGAGCCTTCCTCTTTTTCGAGTTCCCCAATATGTGAACATTATTGCATCGGCTCCTGCTCTCTAAATCATCAACTTTGTTGCTCAGAAATCTTGTCTTTTTCTACGAGACTTTGTAGCGCGCTAACGTCATCCTCGGCTGCTGAAATTGCGCCATTCTTTAATATCGGATTGGACGTTTTTAATTGCTGCGATACTCCGTCCATTTCGGTGAGATACTCTTGTTTAAAGGACTGTATTGCATTTATTATGTTCGTGGTTGAGGGGTAACCCTTTTCTCTGTAGTGCCTGCGTTACTTGCCTGGGCTGGCCTATGAGTGTTTTCCTCTTCAGGGTCCGATCCTGACACATTCTCCTCATTATCAAGTTCTTTGTACAGTACTTGTCTTTAGTCCCATTTTTTTGCATGTTTGTTTACGATATGCATTTAATTACATTTTATAATTGATTAGCGTTAGTCTGGGTAGCTTAGGTAGTATTATTTTCAGGATTAGCAGCAGAGCAAGGTTAACCGCATCTGTTTAGTGCTCGGCCATAACCGGAAGTCCAGGTGTTTGTTTTTGCATTACACAACATTTCCAGTCTTTTTCTGCCTGTCCCAACTTTTTTGAAACACGTTGCTGGCATCAAATTCAAATTGAGTATTGTACTGCGCCAGTGGGACTGCATGGTGTTGGAATAGCTGGGGTGACTGCATGGTGGACAGTGTTGTCAGAGTGGTGGTTCGGTGCTAGTTGAGTGCCCGTGTTAGTCCTTTTAAGGAGATAATAAAAGGCCGTTGTTCTCTCCTACAAACAATACCTTTTGTATAGTGTCCCGAGTTCTTTGGAAACAGTGTTGCGCTTTGTTAAGTACAAATTTGTGAAAAAAAAGCCTCAATGACAAACGAGAGTACTTGTAGTTTATTACTTTACACCCTTGGGTACAATACCTAAGATGACAAGAATGACTTTTTGCAGTTAATGTAAGCTAGTGACATTTCTGAGTCAGTAAGTAGAACTATGAAAACTATGAGTCTAACTGCAAGAACCATAAAAACTTAATGTTGTGGGCCTCAAAGTTGAAAAATATTTCACTATCGATGCAAACCAGGTTAGCACTATTTAGTGTTTGTAAAATATACATATATAAATGGTGTGGACCTCATCTATCACTTCACTTATGCTAATTAGCTGTCACTAGCTGTACTCGTAATAGAAGCACTGAAGCACTCACTGCACATACACATATATAAAAGTGATTGTCTATATTTATCTTATTTTTGTTTGGGTACCCTTTTAAATTCTTATATGAGCTCTGTGTGAATGCATGACTATCTCGTATGCCTATTTATTTTATTTTATTTTTTTTGCGAACAGATACCGTAGGTGCTTATATTTTTAGGAGACGATATCATGGGAAAGAAGGATGTGAGCAATGTGAACCCCCCCCCCCCAAAATAAATAAATAATGTAAAATATGTATAAACAGAGGTACTACACTAAAACTGGCATTGGCAATAGTGCCACAACCTCCTATCTCAGACTAGACTGGTGGTTTTCAGACTGCAGGATGAGCCTGAGATAATAAAGGCCTTGGCAGATGGCAGGCAGCATCTCTTCTGAATTCACCACTAATCTCCTTTCTTCCTGGTTCAGTGGTGAAAGTAAGACGCCAGTCATCCTGGCACCAAGTCTTGCTGAGGAGTCATGGTCGGAGGAAGCCTTAGTAGCTGCACTACCGGGAATTTTATTTATTTATTTTTTTTCCTGGGTTGGACATAGTTTGCAGAAGAGGATTAAACCAGTAATGTGCAGACTCTCACCTTACCATCTGCTCCATAGCTGATTATGGAAGTGTGCTGTCTTCATACCACTGTGTTAGCCTATCACCATATTATATAATGTGTTTATATAAATAACATTACTTGGGAAAGATTTACTTTTTTATGTTCAACAATCAGTCACACATGAAAAAAAAAATTCGGAGGGGAGGGTAGTGCGCAATTCTTTACCCAACCCATAAAATTGCTATAGTAGAACAAACATTTTACAAATGAATTCTGTCAAACACATTGAGAGATGGAAAATAGATATAGACAAATGTGATGTCTAAGCTATACCTGAATTATCCCACCACAGGAATTGCTTTGTTGGTCAAATTGGAAAACTGATGTTTTGACTTGCATCTAATAACACATTTGATAAATGAATTTGTTGCGGATATAAGGCAAGGTGTGGGCGGGAAATGAGGGTGACAATCCACTTAGAGCTCCAATACAAAGGGGTTTATTAAACAAAACAGAACACCAAGGGCTAAACAACAAAATAAAAGGACCACCAAGGGTCAAAAGCAAACAGGAGAAATAAGACCTAACTACAATGATATCAAAAGGTAACAACTAGGGAAAAGAGAAACACAGGGAGCAGTAGAAAAAAAAAACCAAAGAACCAGATGAACAACATACACGATAACGATAACCAACTGACAAACATAAGAAAGGTATTCACTTAAATGCACTGATCACAATGACTAACAAGGGACAGATGTGGCTACACAGAACTATAAGGAGCAAGGCAATAAGGAGCAGGTGAGGACAATCAAATCAACTGATCATTAAGGGCACGGGGCAACAAGACACAGGTGGGGTAGTACAATTAAGAGGCAATGAGAGGTCCATTAACAAACAGGTGAAAATGGACCAAACACTAAAGGAAACAAAACTAGGGCAACTGAATGAACAGGAAACAAGGAGCAAGAAAATGAACTGTGACTGATATACATCCATCCATCCATTTTCCAAACCGCTTATCACGGGTCACTGGGGGCCCGGAGCCTATCCCGAAAGCAATGGGCACAAGGCAGGGAACAACCCAGGATGGGGGGCCAGCCCGTCGCAGGACACACTCACACACCATTCACTCACACATGCACACCTACGGGCAATTTCGCAAGTCCAATCAGCCTCAGCATGTTTTTGGATTGTGGGGGGAAACCGGAGTACCCGGAGGAAACCCCACGACGACATGGGGAGAACATGCAAACTCTGCAAACATGTGACCCACGCGGAGACTTGAACCTGGGTCCCAGAGGTGTGATGCTGCCCCCACTGATATACATGTACAAAGTTAAACCCAGAGAACTCAAAAAACAACATTAATTAGTTGAGACTGGCCTCAGGCCAGCCTTGAACCCACAACCACAAAAGAGAAGTTAGGAACAGAGGTTAACCACTCAGCCAGTTAAGCGACACAGCAGCCTAGGGAGGAGGCAAACACACTAGGGGCAAAGAGAAGGGAAGAGGGTGGCCAGTAACACCTGCTGGCCAAACGGGGACAAGACAGATATGACAGGACCTGATGGGCACCGATACTGACAGAATGCCAATTGACTCAGGTTTGAAGTCCAATGGAAATTTAAAGCTGTCGGCTATTTTTATGCATACAATTTTTTATCTATCTATCTATCTATCTATCTATCTATCTAAAGGCAGTACCTCAAAAATCATTTTACGAACTTTACAAAGGGATTTATCAGGTGCCCCACAGGAACTGATTACATTTTTTGAGAGATCATTCCAAAATTGAAGCAGCACTGCACCATGATAGCAAACAAGGGCTGTGCTGACACTTCATACACTTCAGACGATAACTCAAAAAGTTTTTGACATATCTTTTTGCAGGCTTTGCAGAGGCATTGTTTGGGTGCTGATTTGATAAAATTTTGAGACAGTTTTCCCAAAATAAAAGCAGTCAGCGGTTGACCTTGTGAATGTGATAAGTTAAAATATTTTTGATTGATATCATTACTGCATCACAAAAACATTACGTGGATGAAGAGAAACACCTAGATTTACTAATCAAACTTTGCAGGCACATTGTAGGACTGACAAACTGGAAGTGTTTAAATTTTGAGACAGATCGCCCCAAAACTGTAACAGCGCCACACAGTGTCAAGGAAAAGAAGTGTTTCAGACATTGCATATCCTGCAGGATAACTGTGTTTTACAGATCTTTTTCAACCTTTGTAAACATGTTATATGGGTGAAGATCTGGAACTGATCAAATTTTGAGAATATTTGACTGACTGACCATCTCTCTTTAACAATTAGCACAGACTAAGCGAGAAAACTGACCATCCTGCGGCATCACAACATACAGGTGTCACGATCGCTGGCGGACAAAGCGGCGATCGTGCGAGGCGAACGGGCAGGAAGCAGGCGGACAGGCGGAAGTCGGAGTAAATCAGGGATTTAATAAAGACAGGAAGCATGGGACATGTAACGCCAACTAACATCAATGACAGACAATGCTAACAGGTAAGACCAGGACTTAAAACCAGACAAGACTAATCAAAGTAATCAGATACAGCAGGGTACAATCAAGGAAATACACGTGGGAAGGCAGGGGGCGTGGCGCACACGAGGAGCGGACGAGCCGGGCATGACAACAGGTTGGCTCACATTTTTTTTAAGCAAGAACACAAATAGCCAAACGTTAAATTTAATTAAACGAAAAATTTATTTGAGAGCTTAAAACAGCAAATTCAGAGTACAAAAACTGATATCGTGTACACATTTTAGGCATGATGTTAGCTCAGTTTAGTATTTCGTGGGTTATATTGTGAGCATGATTTAATATTTTGTGCTCACAGGGAAAAAACAGTACCACTGGTTTATCTGTTACAGTTGCTATTCTTTTGTCATAGAAAATGTTGCTCACATTCCAAATGAGAAATAAATAGAATATAAATATTAGGAAAAAAATTATATTTAAGAAATGGACATTAATACATATATAGAGAAATACAGGTAACTCCAATTCACTTTGGTAACTCCAAACTTTTGGACTGTGAGTTAGGGGCTAGAGTACCTAGAGGAAACCCCACGATGACATGCAATCTCCACACACATGAAGTTTTTGTTATTATTAGTAGTAGTAGTAGTAGTAGCAATATCAATGTTCAATAATCAGTTCAGAATATAGTCTC
The DNA here is from genome assembly GCF_023856365.1 of Brienomyrus brachyistius. NCBI lineage: Eukaryota > Metazoa > Chordata > Actinopteri > Osteoglossiformes > Mormyridae > Brienomyrus > Brienomyrus brachyistius. The sequence continues at coordinate 39,537,720 of NC_064533.1, read as the reverse complement.
ACCATGATGCGCATAAATGACTCTCCATTTCCATCTTCTGCATGGCAACATCTAACCTTCATTTGCCCAATCTGTGTTAGATATGAGCATGCACTGAATGTCAATTAAGTGTGATTACAGTGTTTTGCTGATCTAGTGAGCTGGCAGAGTCATTAACACTAGTGACCCCTGGGGGGATTCCCAATGCTGTGAGCTGAGTAAGGTAGTCTACAAGAAAAAACATTCACTTCACATATAGGGCTAAATGTACTACATTTAATTCAGTGAATTAAACACACACTAAGTAATCCTGTTATGTCTGGGGCAATTTTATGAAGTTTAATCGTCCTATCTCTCACTTGGTGAAATGGCATAAAAAACTATCAAGACAAGTGTGAAAGACGCTAATATATATGGACTTTGGAAAAAGAAACAGGTGTAATGAATCAATACAAATAGTGACTTCCATTTGTCTCTCCCTCCCAGGATGGATGGGGCCCTTCCTATCACAAAAGAATATTGAAATTCACATGACACATTCACATGTATAAATACAGCGGCCAAATCAATCAGCCTCACTGTAAAAGTTTTTTTTTTCAGTAATTAGCTTGATAAAGGCAAACCATCACTCATGCTTCAAATACTGCAACATATAGTATTCTGTGCCAGTCTTTTTCAATCCAATGCATGTCGTTTTCAAATATTTTTTTTTCTGAAAAACATTAGCAGACCACAGTCATTACAAGTGACAGCAAATACTGAGGCTAAAATGTAGAAAATGATATTTCCCACTCCCTTGGCAGTGTTCACCTTCAACTTCATATTCTAGGATTCTCTGAATCCCTCTCACCATCAGCATTCATTTGGCCCTCCAGCAGTGCCATTGTGTGGCTATTTGTGCACATCACTGCATAATTTAATTGAGCTTATTGCACACAAGCTGCATGCCATTAGAAAACCCAATAAAGGGGAAGCAAAATAATTGACTGTAAAATCTCCAATGATCATGACAGAGAGGCATGACATGCAAGACTTTCATCAAACCACTGCACATTGCCTCAAGAAAAAAAAAGAAGTTGCCCTTTCTTCACATGAATGGATATAGACTTCTGATCAAGAACCAGATGAAACCTTCCTTTGATCATCTGTAAATTATTCTCTTTCTGTTTGCAGCAGTAAATAGAGATGTTGGTCAACAGACACATGGGATCTTGCATGGTCTAATAAACAGATGCCTACCTGGTCTTGATCTATAAGCCACCGTAAAATAATATGCCTTCTATCTCACTGTGAGATACATATTCATTTATTTTGTTTATGGTTAGTTAGAATAATCATATCCCTTTAAGGGTATAGCTACCACATATACTGTACATGTTTACATTTTAAGCAGTACTTTGATGAGACAATGCTTATTCTTCAGTCAAAGAATTTTAATTAACACACAAGAGGCATTTTGATACCAGAAGAAAGATCTAACTCACCTATTCTAGAAGTAACTTTGCTCTGTGGGACATATATATTGAGCCAAAATACGTAAGTGTTTGGACTTTTTTTTAATGACATTCAATATTTATTTAGGTTAATAGTACACATAGCTTGCCAATGTTCCTATAATTAATTGCTCTCTAAGACCATTACTGAGAAAGAAATTATAGTGAATTAAATTAGACATGGTCAACAGACTGTGTCAAGGATGAGTCACAATTTATTTTACAGGGAAAAGAAAAACTCAGCTTCATCACATTAATTTGGTGATAATTATAGGAAAAAAATGGTTAATGAAACATAAAACAATATTATACAAATTGCAGTAGCATAGACATATCAGAAAACTGATAAAAAAAAAATATAATACTTCTGTTAAGGGGATATATATTAAACATCTAATGAATTTTTTTTCAAAAAATGTGAATTTTATTTCCTTATGCTGTGACTTGAATTCCATCCATCCATCCATTCATTTTCTCAAACTGCTTATCCTATTCAGGGTCAAGTGAGGTGATGAAATTATCTACTGTAAAATATATTTATGAATGTTCCCGTAGTTAAGCATTTCTTATTGATTAGTATTACAAACACTAACATAAGAGTCTATACGTATCTCCACAGGAACGTTTTTTTTCCAAATGTGAACATATACGTATATGAACAGAATTCTGAAAGAAGAATATCACTATTGAAGCATGGTTAGGCTCTTATTAAACCATGGTTAGAATCATGGCAGACTTCAGAAGGCAATTCGGAAAAGCAAAATATCCTGTCAATTGGATATTTAACTTTTCATGTAAAATTATGCCAGCTGGTGTCAGATGTCAGATGACACAACTTTCAGGAAATCCCTGTTGTTAGGATTTGCATCCAGTGTGGGCCATCTGTCTTATTTAAACCAAAACAGTGGAAGTGTCTCATGACCAATCACATTCCTAGCTTATTCAAATAAAGAAAAAAAATTAACACAAACAATTCATATCATGGGGTATCTAGACTTCAACCTGGCCTCCAATTTAATGTTAGAATTGATATTCTAGTTACTATATCTATGTGAATATATTTAGTCTGATGTAGAAATAATAACTGTATAGACATACTTTGCTCATGTATATAAGAATGAACATATCAAGATTTGCTATAACTAGAAGCCTGAATTGTGTATCCACACAGATAATAAACGACTGATACTGATTCATAGTGATATTTCTCTAGCAGTCTAAAAATATACATTAAATTAAGATTGATATTCTTATATTTAGAAATAAGCTTTAATGGAAATTCTGATTCTTTTCCAAAGGAATTCTAATGGAAATATTCAGTATACATGAGAAGAATGTCATACATCATACATTAAGAGTAGAAAAAAGGGGGATGTTTAAATTCAAATGAGCCAATGACAGTTGGATCTCATGCCATTTAAATTCAATTGGTTGCTGACAAATGCCTATTTATAAAAAAAAATAATAATAACCTCTTCCATCCCCCTAGGTTTAATTACTCTCCTTTAAAATGCTCTCCTCTACAAGACTGACAGCAGAGTCAGGGGGGACAAACGGTTTGATAACGAGGAAGCTGATTAGGGAAATCTGTCTCTTTACAAACGGGAAGGAGGGGGCGGGCCCATGGGCCCCCCAGCTATTGTTGTCCATCTGCACACGTGCAGAGCCAGCCAGGGACTTGGACCTGGAGGAGGACTCCGCGGCGGGGTGCAGCCTCCTGGGCAGCCCCAACTGCCAGACTCCAGCCGTTAAAATTCATTATCCCGGGAGGAGAGGCCCACCAGGGCAGCGAGTGTGTGCAGATGCCACTATGATAAACAAGAAGCTAGTATTTACATAATCAAACGGTGGGTTAGGGCACTCCATTGTGCAACCAGTGTTTTTATTCAAAAGAATCCATACGTAATCTCTGCAACGGTCATCTCATGTGGGAGCGATTTTACTATACATATACATGTATAATGCTAACATTCACTGTGTCATTCCAACATTCTTACATATTATACTTAGATAAAATTGTTTTATATTTGACAAATTTACTCAAATAAACCTACATCTGTAATATCTTGTGACTGAGACTTTGTTGTTTATTGTGGTAGAAATCCTTTATAAAAATTATGCTATATAATATTGTCGGCCATTAAATTATTATAATGTGTTTACAGCACAACTGGTTACCATCTAATGAGTGCATTTACTTTTTGTGTTGCCAGACAACTAAAAAAAGTTAGTATATTGTGTTAGTAGCAAATAAAATGATATTTTTATTGTATTCTTTGATGTCACAATCTGAAGGTAAAAACCTTTTGTTGAAGTTACATTTTATCTCAGATCTTAAATAAATTGCTCATTCTTTGTTAGGTTTGAATTATTTTTATATTGCATTGTATCAATAGTTTGAACACCCTTGTAGTTATAGTTTCAGCATTACTGCAGATAGGATGCTAATTTCTCAATATGTGTTACAGCAATGATTTATTCAGCTTAAGGGGAGAATTTTGAAAGAAACATGAAAGACAGTCAATGGTGTACAACATAATAAACACTTCCATTATGTTTGCTCAGTCAAATCTTTATAAAAATGGATTGGCTTGAAGACATTGTAGAAACAAATTGTGTGAGTGTATGCATTCTTTGTAATGCACAACTAGCAGAAATTTGATAAGATAAATTTCTTTGTAATACTACGGAGTGTCTGGTTGGTATTAAATGCAAATTTGAAAATGTCCCAATTTTGCTTCACAAATAAATCTATACTGGCTCTGGGCAGGGATTTGAGGATTGAGTCCAGATTTTGAGTTTTATTGTTGACTGTCGTTCCCCTTATTTGTTCTAGGGCAAGGGAAGACAAGGCAAGGGAAAATGTATGATTATAACTAGACTTGAATACCAGTCAAAGATGGCCAAGAGTCAACAGGGAGGATGTCAGTAATAGTAGTTTCTGCAGAGAAAAAGAAGTTGGTTGAAAGAGAAGATGAAAGAAAAATGGTAGATCCTCTTTCACAGTGAGACAGTTGAGCAAATGTAAGGCTCTTCTATTCTGAACTATTGCAAAGAAAAGGTTCCTTCAACTGAAACCCCACCATTCACCCCTAGAATGTTGCTTTTCCCAAAGCACCCATCTTATTATGTTTTACTTTATAAAAATCCTGTTCCTTGTTCAGGTAGAGTTTAATAATGTTATCTAACATGGCTTCAGGAGTGTATCCATGCAATACAGTGCACCTGACATGGAAAGCACAAGGGAACAGTGGCTTGAGCTTCAGAGGTAATGAGATGGAAAGGCTGGGTGTTGTAGAGCAGAGCAGCCACAAGGAATTGAGCCACGACCAGCGGTTCCGCTTTGAGATGCCCAAATCACAGAGTATTGATGAATTGTCAAAAGAAGAAATACATTTTGTGGACCCATTGGGTACATAGATACACAAAGGAGCAAGAAGAAAAGTCTAACACCTCATTCAAAAAGTAAAACAAGCATTTCTTATGTATGTGTGTACGTATGTATTAGCTTCTGTTTCGTCATTCTTATCTGAATAAGCTCTTTCTGGGTGCCAGAAATGTGAGTCAGGGAATCTGTGTTTGTTGTAAAACAGGAAAAACAACAAATATTGTTCACTCACTATCACATTGCTCAAAACTCAGATTTACTTATCTGAACTATCAATGGAACCCACATAAGCAATCTGTTCCCATTGCTCAGATTTTAGCATTATACATTCCCTGTTTCCTAGCATGGTGACCATTGTTATCATCTTTAACAGAGATTGATATTTTGTGGTGGGAGTAGCCTCATAGAGGATGGAAGATAATTATCCACTCCAGTAAAGGTGGTTATAAACAGTCATTACTTCTTAATTGTCAACAAACCAGCCATTTAAGGAAATCTATTTTTTTTTGACTGAGAACATGCCATTCATAGTTATGAGGAATTCTCTAAGGACAACCAGGTTCAACAATATAGATAATTTTTTATCTTTTTTTAACATGATTTTAAAATACTGCTTCAAGAAAAATGAAGAGCAAAGAAGCAGGACTACAGTTCATTATATGATGAAATCTTTGCTGTAGAGAGTGGCATGGTGGCAGTATGTAAACTCTACCATTACACCCACTACGTGTGTTTAAATTTGTTTGGAACCTTTCCAAACTCTTGCATTATTATTATGCTTCATTTTTAGCCAAATATTTACCAGGGTATATTAAAGAATTCAATTAAAAATGAATTGAGTTTCAGCATGACATCTTTGGAGCAATTTCTTTAAGAAATTAATTGAATGAAATAGCAAAAAGTGAGCGATTGTTTTTCTTAAATTTTCTGTGCAGATCTAAACTACACTTTTCCTAGGTTCTTGTAATATGTTTTGCATCGACAAACTAGAGAAGCAGATGGTTTGGTGGTTGGTTTACTACCCTTTTACATGATCATTTGTGGGAAAATAGTCTCTTTGTTTCTCATAGATATGATCGTGGTTCTTATATTAATAATTGTGGTTAAAACACACACCATCTGACCCTAAATGTATTCATTAACATGGAAAGATATCACTTATTTTACTTGCCCATCAAGTCCAATGTGCCGTATCTATAGCGACTAGGAAAGTAATATGGAGTTCCAGAAAGTACTCATTAAGGTTCAGTTTCATCTTTTTGCATGTTACAGTTAAGGTAAAGCAGTTAGAAAACTAAACATTTCCCTCTACAGTCTTCCAGAAAATGATAAAACAATCCACACATCGGTTACACTAATAAATATATTCCACCAAGCTAAAAACTTATTAGTCTATGATTCCAAGATCCTACCTTTATCATGAATAACAAAGATATGAGCTACAGTATCAGATTTTGTCATATAAAACTTATATTTATATCACCAACTGTATTATCCAGAAATACATGGAATGTATAGCAAAACAATGGAAGAGAATTGATTTCATGATTCGGTACCTTTTTAATGTGAACTCCAGCCTGGGGCTTGGCAAAAACTATTACATTTACATTTTGTTCCTTAATCTCACGTTCTTATGTACAGTGACGTCAATAATGCTCATGGCAAAGAGAAAATAAGAACAAGAAAACAGAATAAGGTTACAAGAAAGATGAGCATTGATGAATATATTCATCCTGACATTTATTTTCAGAGAAGACAGGCACCATTCAAACTAAGGGAAAATTACTGACTCCCATTGCTGCTGAGCCAATGAGATACTGTCAACATGTAGCCATCTGTAGCCATCTGTGCATAGCAGTGCTGTCTTAGATGGGGGAAAAAAGCCTTGTTTCATCTGGCTGCCCACTGGTCTCTGACCGTTGCCCTGGTGTTAATCCAGTGCCATATAATTACAGGCGCAGTGATTTTCCTGTAGTGAAGCACACAATACCGGTTCAGTGCACAGCTTTGCAGAGCTTATATCCTTTCTGTGAGACAAGATCTAGATGCATAAATCATTATTTTGCATATTCAAAGCACAATCTTTGAAGATATTTGTGCTTCAGCTATGTGTTCAGTAACAAACATAAATGCACCTAAAATAAACATAATGAATATAATAAAACCTAAAAAATGTGTTACCAAAACACATGCATGTATTTGTAGTTTTTTGTATTCCTCACATTATGTGTGCAGATACATTCATTAATCGGTTTGTTAGTTCAGTGGATTCTTGATTTAATGGTTGACTTGTTGGTTGACTTGTTGGTTCACTGCTTCTCCCAGTTCCCTTGTTTGTTCATTCATATTATCTATCACAAGTTTGATGACTGCAGAATTAGGAAAGCAAACAGTATCAAAGGAGCTAGACAGGGAACAGGGTCTTAATTTGGGGAGATAGTGTCCTTTTCACGGATAAAGGGTCAGGTAGCAATGGAATGATCAACATGCAAATGTGAAAAGAAAACTGTTGCTTGACGGGTCTAAAACGAAAACCGAGTGACAGAAAGGTCCAAACTCTCGGCACATGCTGAGTTGAGCAGATTATCTTCTCTTTCTTCTTTCAGGTTACACAAAAACAATTCTTTTAAAGCATAAGGCATAGACAGAATTAATCAAACTTTTGTTACCTGACAATTGCCCCCTAGATTTCCACCCCCCTCCCCCACACACTCTCTCACTAATTTGGTGGTTTACTTGTTTATTTTATTTTATTCAGTTAGTTAGTTGACTGGTTGTTCTTTGCCATCCCAGAGGTGCACTAGATGTTCCTCATACCTTCTTTAAGCCTCCTGCAGCATAGGCAGTCTGACAACAACGGCAGCTTTCCAAGGACAGTCCAGCTCTGAAGCATGTAACTCAAAATGTAGAACGTTTCTACTCAAGCCTTTTTCTTCATTTATTCATCTTCTTTATTTAAGTTGTACTACATTCATTTGTAGTTATTAACAACTGATGTTTCTTTTGTCTATGTATGTATATACACACACACACATACAATGAGATTTTTTTTTCTGTATGTGTGTGTGTGTGAGTATATATGTACATGAGGATTCCCATAAAAAAATTTTACTGCATGACTGTCGCTACAAGTTTTGTTATACTGCTATTATTTCATGTGACTCACTACCCTATAACCCTATTATACAGAGAACAAGTTGAAAAAATGAGTGAAATTGACAAGTGCTCAACCTGCAGACACAGACTGACTATAACGTACAGCAGAAGTGATCACCGCGACACTCCTTCCATCAGAAAGGCGCCGTAGCGGAGAGCTTCCTGCAGACTTTGCTTCTAATTTTTTACAAATTTAGGCAGCGTTGGAAGCCCTCCCATTTTTTATTCTTCACTTGCTTCATTCCTTCCCAATCTCCATAAGAGTCACCAGGGCGGCTAAAGCATACATCACTCACTCAGACTGGAGAAGCCTGCAGGTAAAACAAAAGACCTTCAGATGTCATTGTGTGGTGTCTTGCCCACGCAGATTGGTTTTAAAGTGAGGTTTCTCAAGGGAATGCAAGGTGAAAGATGACGGTACAGTACGTGGGAGCGCGAGTCTGAGCTTCAGGAAGGACACTTGAGAGCTAGGATACATTTCATTTTCACTCACAGACCATCCTGCTGGAACAGAATCTGCCATGGAGCTTTAAAATACGGTGTATGGCACACTGTAAAAATATAATATGAAACACAAAGCAGGATGAAACAGATAAAAGCATATAACTGCAGATTGTAGACAAAGTGAAGTGCTTGTCCCTATTGCACATTCCCACTGGGACCAGAGAACACAAATGTGAAAACAAGAGGTAAAATCCACCGTATCTGAAGAGCTCAAAGTAATGTGACAGATTCACCCATGGCAAGAAGGAATAATACATTTTTTTTTCAAAACCTGGCATCTAAATATAGTGCTGTTTCTCCTGGTTAACAAAAATAAATAAATAAATAAAATCACAGCTTAAAAGTCCATATGGCAATGTATACTTCTGAAGAATGCGCTTCAGAAAATGCTTTGAAAATGTAAAAATACATAATCAAAATCAGTTGTCTACAAAAATGAACACTTGCAATATGAGTATAGAGTAATATGCGTATTATAGGTATTATTGTTTAAAATTTCCATTCAAAAGTATAATTGTGACTATGTAATTATGTATAATTGTGACATAGTGAATTGTCCCGTAGCATAAGATTTGTGCAAATAATCTTAAATACTATTGTTGTGTCAGTTTGATGTAAAAGGAAAAATGTACAGTTCTTTTTGGCCTCTATGATGACCCTTGTGTGGTAGGGGGCAAGAGTCCCCTGTGTGATGCGGGTTAAAGTCCCCTACCACTAACATACGTTTTTCATAGTTTATTATTATTATTATTATTATTATTATTATTATTATTATATATTTTAAAATCTGTTATTTAAAATATGTAAAGCACTTTGTAAACCCTGTGGTTAAAACAGTGCTATACAAATTAAGAATGATTGATTGACTGATTGATTGATTGATTGATTGGTAGAGAGATGGATAGATTGATTGATATGGTAATATAACAATACACAACATTCAATACACAACTTTCTCTAGTAAGTTTTGTTGTGCGTGTGTATTTATGTGTTCACTTCTACCATATAACTATGTAATGATGGGGAAACATTACCTGTACTGCACTGATTTGCCTTTAAATGGACTATTATACATTTAACGGAAATGCTTATAGCTAGAGTGAAAAATTTGAATGATGCAAAACTGTTGTATCTTAAAAACTACTGAATAATAATTTTCCCATCAGCCTAGTAGCCTTACACTCTTTTTTTCTTTTCCTTCTTTCTCCAGTACTACATAATGCAAAAATTAGAAGTGAGCAGCAATTTCATTTCATGCTAACCTTTTGTGACCCTCCGTTTGCAAGCACAGATAGTACTCCGGGACATTTATGAGAATGATTGGCCATGAATACTCACCATCAACTTATGAAAAAGTCAAATGAATAGAAAAAAGAACCCACAACTTCCATAAGACAAAGCATAGCACTTAGCTTTGAATGAGTCGGGTAAGATCAGAGTCACATACACAATTAATGCTCCCAGTGGATTTGCCAAAAAAAAAAAAAAAAATCACCATGGTACATCCGCTGAATGTGCAGTATTTGTCCTAGATTTTATTTGGTTTATTACCTGTTACATTTATATATTCACTGCATCAATTTAAATGAAATATTTGATGGAAGCCCAAAATCTGATGAAAACCTTCCACATTGGAAGTTGATCATCCATCTGTTCATTTCCTTATCACCAATTTGCCCATATATGCTAAAGCCTAAAAGCTTAAAGCCCAGGTAACACAGGGCTCAAGGTAAAGCCACCCTGCATGGGGACACTTACAAAAAAAACATGTAAATATTCAAAGGAACTATGCATAAACGCAAAGCATGAAATTAACTGAACTATAGTTAATCCAAAGTTACATCTTTAGATACCAGATACAATGCAAGAGATACCAGATACAATGCAAGTAAAAGATACAATGTGAAAACAAATGTCATTAAATGTGACTATACACACTGAAATGGAAAGACTTTGATGGATGTGAGATTCCTGCTGTAAATTATATGGTTATACAGTGATTCTGAAGCAGACTAAATATTTTGGTGTATTCATCGATAAATACAAGTATAAATCACTTGCTTACTCATCATTTATTATTCTACATTATCATTATCTTAATTTCATCATGTAATGGCAACGTTAAGCAATTACTTTGTTTTGGGATGTAATGTTAACGCTACAGTGTTATGCCTGTTTTCATTGTCGTTACAACAAATCTGGTTTGATCGCACATAAAGCGGTTTTATCAATGGTTTGCCCAACCTGCACCAACTTATATGTACTGAATATGTTTATTGTTCCACCCCCTACATTGCACTGTTCCGTCTCTTACTGCATGTTTCATACTGTTTTGTACTGTTGTTCCCATGCACTCCCTCCCCTGTAACTGTGGCACAAGAATTTCACTTTCATGGAGTTCTATGATGCATGTAAATAAAGTGATCATGATTTAAGAGATTTTGTTTTATATTTAACATTTAAAAAGTACCATGAAAAAATTGAGTATTTCCTCCTGACACAGCAGATCACTCTTTCCGCATGGATACGGATATTTACAAGTTTTTTGCAATGGGTCTCACCAACTACGTGTAAGTTCATAGCCTACAGTGGAAGTAAACTGGCCCTACGTTTGAGTTTATGAATATCTGAACAATAATTGGTTGCACCACACAGATAGTTGTAAATTGTACACCTTCTTATTATTAGCTGTAAGGTCCACCGTAACAAAAAAAGGACAAATTAATGTGGTGAAAATGACACACATGTGAATACTTTAAAAAAAAAACATGCAATGTTACAACTGTCACGCTCCGGTACGGGCGAACAGGCGATCGTGTGGGCGGTTGGCTAGAAACCAGGCAGACCAGGCAGGATCGGGGAAATCGGGGGTTTATTTGGGGAAAGGAACACGGGGAGCATGCAAAGGCTAGGGCAGACCAACACCACGCACATGAATCACGTAATGACGGACAAGGGTAACCAGAAGAACCAGGACTTAAATAGGACATGACAGGATCAAAGTAATCAGACACAGGTGGCAACAATCAGGGAAGAACACGTGGGTAGTCAGGGGGCGTGGCACACTCGAGGAGCGGACGGGCCGGGCATCACAACAATGTTAACATCATCAGTGATCATTTTAATAACTTGTTACCTTTACCACTGATTTAGCATTAAAACGAGGTTGCTGGCTTCATGTCAACCTTAGTCTAGTCAGCTAACGTTAGCTGGTAAACTATAAAAATACATTGCTTTGCCTTTAGGTCCGAGTGAACCTTGACTGAATTCGTCAACCATCTCATGTAGCAGACTGACTGTCAAGCACCTACAATAAATGTTTATATAACTTTATAATTGCAATTTTGATAAAAAAAATATTAGTGATGTAACCAGAACATAATTGATCCATGATCAGAATGTAGCCCCCTCAGTTTGGCACGGATGTGGTGAACCACGGATTTAACTAAAAAGTTTAACCATGATAGAATAAAATTAGTTTTACTGCTGCTGTCACTTTTTAAAAGTTAATACTGAAATCATAACTCACAACAAGGGATAATTCCCCCTGGTGTGTAGCACATTTTAATGGAAATCCACTTCCTTCTTACTCTACACAAATGCTGTTCCTGTGTTTAATTACAATTATTGTTTTAACTTTTGTTCTATGATTTTTGCTGTTGTGGTTTTGTATTTGCAGGTGTGTTCTCATATTTGTTGATGTATTTTGCCTTTCAGGGCTTCCGTACTATACTTTTCCAGAAACATTTAATGAGTACAAAATATATACATACACAGATGTATAGGGAAGGGAAAGATGATAAAGCTAACTATGACTGTCACGGGTCGCTCGCGATCGCTGGGTGAGCGTGCAGGCAGGCAAGCAGGCAAAGTACGGGGGAAAAATGGGGATTTATTGGGGAAAGTACGGGCAGGACGGAACACAGGCATTGACAACATCAATGACGGACAAGGGAAACCGGGGAGACCAGGACTTAAATACACAGGACTAATCAAAGTAACTAGACACAGCTGGGTACAATCGGGAACGAACACGTGGGTAATCAGGGGGGCGTGGCACACACGAGGAGCGGACGGGCCGGGCATCACAATGACAACCTTAACCCCCACTCTACCCTAACCATAACCATAAGTAACCAAGCAAAATACAAGAGATTTTGCATTTTTAGTTTTTTCATAGCAGTCACTGATTTTTATGAAATAAAGTTTTCCCTTATGGGGATGAGGAAATCGGTCCCCATAAAAAAAAAAACTAATATTTATCAGGTTATGGGGACATTGTGTCCCCATAAGGATAGGTATACCCGCTCGTGCGCGCACACACACACACACACACACACACACACACACATCTGATTGAAACACCTGAATCTTTTGGTGGTTTTGTTTTTGGTTATCTTGTAATGGCAAATTGCCTTACTGAAAAAAAGCAAAAAAAGATGTTCTTTTGCCAGGACAAATACCCAGTCCCTCGGCTTTAATAGCTACTCCTTACTCAGTACCTTTCTTATCTTTTCCTCATTCATTAGTTAATGATAAAGGTGCTTTTATAAAGACAAAAAGAGAGACAGGCACTCACTGGAACCCTCTATATTCCAATTATTCTTTTATTATTCTGTTGTTCTGTAAAACTGAAAGTGCATGGCTTGATTACAGAGCCGATTAACTCAGGCATTTCAGTTTACATCCATGCACTCAACTCATTTCATTTAGTAATTCCCAGGTGATTCCGCCCTTTGAAAAGACCTCTGGTCCCACCTGTCTGCAGTAATTGACAAGGAGATCTCCAGTTACCCAGTGGACTCACCGTGGGGGCTTTTACTATATGTTTCTGAACAATAGGGACATTTTCATTAGAACAGAAATCTGGGTAGGTTAAACCATGTTGTTCTGCTGTTGCTTGTCTTCCTGCTTTTTAAATATTTAAAGACTTGTTTTAGGCCTCAGTAAAGGTTGTAAATGGTTGAGGGTGAATTGCAACTGAACTAAATAAACAAATATATCATTTAAAAAGAGCAACACAGAGACACCTGCTAATACGTAATGAAGAGATTTGAATTACTACTAGGCAATTGATTTAAATAATAAAGATGGGCTTATATGTGGTTTGAGTACATGCAGTTAATAGAAAATGCATTGCTCTTGTTGTCATTTGTTCCATTGACATTCTCTCTATTCATAATCTGTCACAGCTGGTAGATCCTGGTCTCAGATGGGCTGTGCCACTCCTGGCACGAAGTTTCTTCTAATTGAAACCCAAGTCCAGACTCCAGTTCTGAATACAGCCAAGAGTAGAGGATTCTCCTCTAGTGGCCATCCTCATTTTTATCATTCAGCTTCCTATTACCTGCCTTGAGCACAGAGATAAAATTCCATCAGAGCACCACAGGGACTCTCTGTTCCAGCGACTTGTGATGAATTTCCTACTGACATGTTCCTGCTCTCGCTCCTTCCAATGCTGCACCACTCTCTGCTATTGTTAAGCTCCAGCAGCTGGCCAGCGATGCTCCAGAAGTTGTACGTTTGTCATATTGTTCGTTCCTTCAAAGCCCCCTTAACCTGACTGCACTTGCATTCCTTTCTTAAATTGCATCTCTTTTGTACATGTTCAGCCTGTTGACTTAGTCTCATTGTCTGTGCTTCCAGCGTGACTGAAGTAATTTATTAAGTTTCATTTATACAATCTCTCGCTCTCATCTCATCAGACCCATTAAATGAGCATCGGCTTAAACTACATGATTCACTGGATCTTTCTACACAATTACTCTTTTTTTTAGACTATTTACTGTTGCGCACTGTGTGTCCTGGTAATATGACCCCTGAAAAATGATGTCCTAACACTTGAGATACCTCTGGTCTATCACAGTTCATTCAATGATGTATGCTCTGATATTTTGAACTTGTGGTACAAATAGCAATTTTCATATTTTTTTCATTATATTATGTTCACTTGTACAGTAGGTGTCATTGTGTTGTTTTGGACAGCAAGGCAACACTTAAGAAACTGGAACTGGAAATTTAAATAAATATAGGAAATGTTCTGGTTGTTGAACTTTTGAATTATTTTCTAAATTAAGTTCAACTTGTTTTTCTTAAACATGTTTAAAGGGTTTAACTAGTAAAACTGCACTATGCAAGTAAATTTGGATTAACTCAACTGCTAAGCAATAAATATAAGTGATAAATGAATGCATAAAAAAATCAGCAGGACTAATCTAAATACTTACCACCCCGAGTTTTAAATTAACATTGCCAGTTTTACTGTGCGACTACATAAATATTCAAGGCTATGATCAGCTATATTTAAGTTATGTCAAATCCGTTCATCATATGCATTAATATTATCGTGAAAAATTGACCAAATATGGGGTGTACATGTATATAAATTAATTCTATTGTAGGAAGATCTGAACACGACTCATTTTCCATTTTTTTCTCTGACTTTCTTTGTTCTGAGAATCCAAGGAGCTAGTGTAGTCATTAGCCAAATTGTCACCAGGCAACCCTACAATGGAGTTTTGTCTTTATTCAGCAGTTATGTAGGAACCTCAATAACCTTTTCCCTGCAGTACATGAAGCCAGCTGTCACATAAGTAGATGTGTCGTTCTCATGATGAGTGTGTTTGTCCATTGAGGAAGTGGTGGAAGGCAGGCCAGCAAGCCGTGTTTTGGGCTTGTCTTGATGTGTGGGCTTTGCAGTCTCTGTACAAGGCGGACAGTATGAGGTCCATAATGTGAATCACAATCTGGGCACACACAGGGCTATGGCATTTTAGCAAGAGCTCTGGTTTGTGCTCACACATCAACTTCCTCCTCCTCATTGTATGGCGCCCACTCCAAGTTGCAGGTCCTCTACCGCTGCATTAGAGCTTTCATCACTTGGAGAGCTGACAGCACATCCATCCCGACTAGCCTGAGTGTTCTTATTGTAAGCAGAGCCCAATAACAACTTTGGTGTAATATTCACTGTAGAGGTTCATAAATGCCCATGGACATATGCGGAAAGGAGCAGCAAACAGGAAGGGATGTGATGATGCAGGACAGAAGATATTTCAAAAATAAACTTGTAAACCTGGGCAGATATTTTCCTTGTTCTCTGGGGTGGGCTCAGAAAGTCATTTTTCAAATTAAATGAAGGATTTGGGTTGGATGTGGGAAGCACAAAAGATCGGAACTGGTGTTACAAATACAGTGGTTATTCATTTATTAGTGGTGCGAGAAGAAAAGAAACATGTGCTTTGGTATGAATATATAACACCAGAGTACATGTAGTTTTTATGCGAAATATGCATATTATGGATTGTAATTAAGTAATAGCTTATATTATTGCACAACTGAATATTCTCAATACAATGAGACATGTTACAGGGAACCATCAATACACCTTTATATTATTTTAATTGCACAGACCTAGTTGAACAGCAAACCAAAATAGATTTTTCTCCCTGTCCTTATTCCCACTCGACTGTGTTAAGGGCAGTATTGTAGGGTAGCCCAAGATTGCCAGAGGGGTGGTCCAAATTGGAGCTCTGATAAAAAGTAGGGCAGAGGGGATTGCATTGTACATTGGGAAGTGAACTGAAAAAGCAGTTCCTACACATGACAGTAAGATTTAAAAAAAAAAAAGAAATTCAGATGTACTGGATCTCAGTATTTGCTATGTAATATAATTTAAAGTGAGTTCCCCCTCCCCTCAAAAAAAATGTACAGGGAGGGAGCTGCGACTGACTGACTGACTGCAGTAAAAAAAAAAAAATGGTGCTTTCCTCAAAAAGATGCTGCAACAGACACTCTGTACCATTTATCATAGTGGCAGGGCATGAAAGGTATCTACATATGCTGGAATATAAATGGCAGCCAGAGCTGCTGCAGTGTTTACAAATCATGTACTTTTGCAGGAGCTTTTGAGGAATTGAAATAGGAGGACAACCTTGTTGTCTTATGTTATGCCTGAATTATTAGCTAGAGTGTTACATAATATCCTGATTTTTTTCGTGTAGTTGATGAGAGACTCAGTTTTGTACAAAAAGTTACAAAAAAAATTGCAATTGCATATTTCAAAATATTTGCAGCACATTTCTTTTTACGAAAATAAACAAATCAGCCAAGTTGTAATTTTCACTTTCTCAAGCATTATCACAAGAAATCTCTGCAATACTTATATTTAGCTGCTTTTAACCAAAACAGCTTGGATATTTCCCCCTCATTTACACCAGTGTTTCCCAACCTTTTTTGAATTGTGTACCCCCTGAGAGATTTTCTCATACCACAAGTACCCCCTTTGTCAAATGTGTTGATGATTCAATAAAAGTAGAACGTACAACTGATTATCAAATTTAAAACATTTTATTAAATCTCCATAACTTGAACATTTAATTCATTAAGCAACACATCCCAGATAGATTTTCTTTCTATACCAGGGCACAGCTAATGGAATGGCTGATAATATTTACCCATCATCAGGGAAATTAAATATAAAATTTTTTTCCACGTACCCCCTGTAATGTGCTCGCGTACCACTAGGGGTACGCGTACCCCCGGTTGGGAATCACTGATTTACACCACTGGCTATTTCTGCAAATTGGGTTAAGTATTTTAGTCAAGGGTATACCTGCATAACCCCTTTGGGGACTCAAACCAGAAATGCTCGGGTTACGAGCCTATGCCCTTTTCGATATTCTCCAACTACACCCCTGCTGGCATGACTGAAATTCACGCAGCTGTAAAGACCCCCAGGACCTGTTTAAATATTCTGGAACTGTGATCTGTGATCTATGTCGTTTTTAGAAAATAGACCTCTCTTTGAAATATGACAAATGAAGGAATCTTAAAAGGTAACAGTAAAATAGCATAACCTATTTATATACATTTTCCTCGCTGTAAGGCTAATTGCTCGTTTATTTTATCACTGTATTACATGACTATGTTGTTAAAATCACAAATTTCCTATTTTTGCATGTGTCCTTTCCTGTGTTTTCTGTGTGAACCCTGCCCGATCTTCATGCTTCTTCAATCCATTGTAAAAATTACCCACTGTCTGTACCTTACAGTCCAGTGTCTGACCTCCTTGTATTTAGGTGATTGTTTAATGCCTGTGTGAGTTCTTTTAAGGGCTTACTGGAAGGGCATTGTTTTCTCCTATGTCACCTCCTGCTTCCATCCCTTCTGTTCTCTCTCTAATGAGCCACACCTGTTAATTACACTGCGCAACAAAGTTTTTGTTTCTTGAACAATGTTGGCTTTTCCTTGTAGATTTTTGGCTGCTGATGTGAAAACCACATCCAAATTTGCCCATCACATTCCGTTTCATCGAAATCTTCAGTTTTGTTATGTTTTTTTTTTCTTATATTTGTGTCCAAAATTTTTCCTTTCTGCAAGAGACCTGCGACTGTCCAGGCATGGAGTCAGGCCAGGTTGGAAACTGTTCTGTGGAAGTTTGCAGCCTGGGCAGGCTGGAGCCAGCTTGACTCTGCCTCAACAGGCTATAAAAGTGGCTTGCATACACATATGCTACTCATTGGGTTAATATAGACCAGATAGTGTGTATATATTGTTTCAGAATGTAGCATTGCCTCAGTAGCAATTGGTGTCGCTCGATATGTCTCGTCAATGTTGTAATACATTCTGCTATGTTTGCGGTGAATATACACTGGTGCCTGAGAGATGCTCAATGACTGCTCTTGTGAAGAAAGCATATCATCTGTACTTCGGCTATAAAATCGGTGATCAAGACAAGGAATAGATGCCTCACATTTGTTGTGCGACATATGCTGTCTTTCTGCGACCCTGGCTCAAAGGCACTCGAAAGACAATGCCGTTTGCTGAAGATATGGCAAGAACAGAAAGACTATGTGATGGACTGTTGCTTCTGTTTGTTTAATGTGTCTGGTTTCTCTGCCGAAAACAAGAAGTCAATGGAATACCCTAATCTGCCTTCAGCAATGAGACCACATGACGACAGTCTTCCAATTCTTAAACCACCAGAGGAATGGACCTTAGATGAACCAGATGAAGAAACTGCAATGCAGGGAACTGGCAGTGACAATGATCCGGATTCTGAACCACTCCCATCAGAGTGGTGATGGAGTATTAGCACTTGGGCTAGGGATCTATGCCAGTAATTGGAAGGTTGCTGGTTCAGATCCTGTGAATGCCCAGAGTGATTCTACTCTGTTGGCCCCTGAAACAAGGTCCTTTACCTGCAAATGTTTAACCCTGCGTATGATGTTAATCTACAAGGTCCTGCAAGTAGGTCCTCCAATTTACAGGGAATGACTTGGGTTCGGTTGGTAGCAGGATTGACACTCCAGCCACTGGAAAAAAATCTCACACTGGTCCATTTAGACTAGTGTCGTGATGAGGTATCATCTGCCACATGGCTGCACTCAGGTTCACATCCCTGAGGTGGTTTGTTGTTTGGTGGGTGTGGCAACACACTATAATCAGTGCATGCTCCTTACCTCCTCATCAGGTGATCCACATCTTATAACACAGTCAGAATTAAATGATCTGGTCAGAGATTTAGGTCTGTCGAGAACTAGAGCTGAATGGCTGGGTTTGAGACTACAGGAATGGTGTTTACTGTCACCAGCTATGAAAATTTCTGCTGACTATTGTTGGACACTGCAACGTGATGCACCTGACATTGAATACAAATGAAAATCAAGAAAAAAATGCTAATTATTTTGAACTTAATAGCGTATGAGAAATATAAACGTGATTAAATACGTTATTGCTGGTAAACAGTTAAATGTCTATTTCATAGAGTTCCAACGTGATGCAGCAAAACCAAAACTATATTTGTGCATACCCACCAGGTACCTGTCGCAATCAGCAAAAACTTTTCTGGAAGCAAAGCTTTTCAAAAAAAATTGTTGTGGAGTGTTATTTGTCTTGCTTTGTTTCAGCCCTGGTGTGACTCATTCCAGCTGCCTCTCATCTGCTCCCTCATCAGTGGTGTTATGAAGTGCCTTCCAGTTTTGAGCTCCCCTGTCCAGTCATTAGTGTTGTAGTGTCAGCCCTGCCTATTCTCTCCCAAGTTAATTGTGCTCCTTGTTTTTATCCCCTGTGATCCTTTTGTTTAAATAAAGTCCCATTTGTTTGCCCAGAACTGCTGCTCTAGCATCATTCATCCCGTAAGCAAGCCTCCTTTTCTTTTGCTGCCACTGTGATCCCTTGGTCTGCCAGACACTATAGTGGTGTCAGACGTTGGATACCTGAAGCAGCCCCCTCAATTTCTTTCTGCTAGGCCACTGGACCCGCAGGCAATGGTGAAGCAGTGGTATGGAAGAAACAATGGCAATTCTCTCGTGAGAATTGCTTGGATCCATGGTTGGTAAGATGGGAGGCTTGTTTGCTGGTGTCTTGAGGAGAGGGGAAATCAGACATGGTTTTGCAATCCCAGGAGATGAGCACGGGACAACACAGTGAGGGATGTGCTGTCCCGTCCTTCCGAGAAACGTCTCACCTGGTCAATGTGCCCTGAAGCCACCCCTATCAGCCATTACTGGAGGTGCCATTACTTAGCCGTGAGGCAACACTACTCGGCTGTGAGGAGGCATGTTGCGCTTTGGTGGCCTAGCTGGCTCAGAAGCATTGCGAGCTGGCAGAGCAGTGGGAGTAGGGTGAGCGGGAACACCAGCAGCTGCATGAGTCCCTGGGCAGGGGCGGCACAGCTTGGAGAAGTTCAGGAGTGGCTGGCAGAGAAAGAGTGGCCGAGTGAGGTCCTCACCAAGCCGTGGAAGAAGGCATGGGGCCCAGGGGGACCCATACCACCAGAGGCTCCTGGCCGCCCAGTATTCACTAGTTGGCTCTGCCAACATTTCCCAGTTGCTCCGCATGTAAGCTGTGCCCAGAGAGAGCACTGGCAGCTGCCACCAGTTTTTGCCAATTTGTTGGAGGAAGTGGCGGAGGATGGGCTGTGGAAGTTGCTGGGATGATTGACCTCTGGGAGGAGTGCAGTATAGCACTGGAGTTTGTAGGGAAATACTTGTATTTATATTTCTTATTTTTACGTGGCTTTGCTTGTGTTATCTGTGAAGCCTGTCAGATCCTTGCATATCTTCAGCCATAAATTACCAAAGGTGTGTGTACCTTACAGTCCAGCATCATACCACCTATATACAGTAAGTCCTTTTAAACGGTGTTGTTTTCCCTTGCAAACAAGCCTTTTCATCTTTTGCCACTGCTGCAATGCTTCAGTCAGCCAGACACTACAATATATTAGTAATACAAACACACAAAAAAACCTATTTGGAATCAAGTCCAGGTCCTTTAAGCATAAGGTTTAAAAAACTAATTTTCACTTTAAGTACTAGATTTAGTGTTTCATGAATAATTTCCCTTTCTGACAGAAGTTACAGTCCAACATCCGTATTCTCACATGATCTTGTCCACTTCCTTCATCCTTCAAAATCCTCCTTGGCCAAAGTGTCATTGGTGTTTATGACTAGAACCCTATTACCTGATGAAACGAATGAAAAACGAAAGGCCCATTGTCTTTTCCCATTGCTTCCAGACGCTGTCTTGATGTGAAAATCTTTCATGTCAACCTCAAGCCCTAGGTCATACCAAATTAGCATATAGTTGATGAGCTGTAGTACCTAGTTCATCATAGCGCATTACTGTAGTTTACAAAAAATCCATATCCTGAACTACATTTTCTGTGCTATCAGACAGTAAAGTGATATTTATAAGAATAGCATTTAACTATAAGGTTAACAATAAAAGTGAATCCATATCATTTAATCACCTTAATTGTTGCTGTTAATTTGAATATATTGCCATAAGAAATTAAATATTAGGCATAACTATAATATCCATTCATTTTCCAAGCCACTTATCCTACTGGGTCGTCGGGGGTCCAGAGCCTATCCTAGAAGCAATGGGCATGAGGCAGGGAACAACCCAGGATGGGGGGCCAGCCCATCGCAGGGCACACTCACACACCATTCACTCACACATGCACATCTACGGGCAATTTAACAACTCCAATTAGCCTCAGCATGTCTTTGGACTGTGGGGGGGGAAACTGGAGTACCCGGAGGAAACCCCACGACGACATGGGGAGAACATGCAAACTCCACACACATGTAACCCAGACGGAGACTCAAACCCGGGTCCCAGAGGTGTGAGGCAACAATGCTAACCATTACACCACCATGCCGTCCCTTAGCTATAATATAATTCCATTAAAAATAATTTGATGACTAGACAAGTAGTAGAAGAGAATATAAATTAATTCCACCATATTAAGATAAAACGAGAATCATAGCGTGTCAATGGTATTCTTATTTAGCTCCAGAAAACAACTGAATGAATGAGTTAATAAAACTGGAAAAATGCCAGTATATATGATTGTTGTGTTTTACAAAGAGAAATTGTAACACTAACAATATGGTATAAAATCAGCATAGGCAGGTCAATTCTTGTGACTATAGGGTTCCTCTAAACTTTTTATTTATTTGTTTATTTGTTTATTTGCTGATCCCTTAATATTGTGATCCATATAATTCAGGTCACTGCCGAATAACAGCAAATCCGTCTTAACTTGGCCTGGCTATCTGTCTAATACATTATAAGTTATATATACCTGTTTAATGCAAACCTTTAATGAGAAGTTTAATTAACTGAGAGCTACTTATGCTACAAAAAAGTGAGAAAATATCTCAACCCACCCCTTTCAGTCCCACATGGAGAAAATATGGTTAGTAAATCTTTGCTTAAGCATTTGAGTTTTAAAGTTAGACAGGCAAAAAATCTGCTCCTAATATTCAGTATGCATTGACATTCCCTTATCATTGCATAATAAATGCGTTGCCTTGTTTAGAGGACTACTTGTAAAAGATTGTTATAATAGACATTATAATACCGTTATAATCAAGGTGGTAGATTAAAGAACTTTTCGGTAACACTTTATCATGACCTGCTCGTCCGATCCTCCTGTGTGCCACGCCCCCCTCGTTACCTCATGTGAATTCTTGATTGTTCTCAGGTGTTCTGCATTTCTGTCCCTGAGTCATGTGTATTTAGTCTACGTTCAAGTGAAGTCCGGTCACTGAAGTGTCTGCTGTGTTATTCTCCGTTGCTAATAAAACCTGTTTGGATCTCCGTGTGCCTGCCCCTGCTTCCCCCCCCCTCCCCCCCCCCTTCTCGCTCACTCACCCATCACACGGATCATCACACATTTCACCATTTCATGTTTTTAGTTGATTCATAAACATTCACAACAAATAATAATGCATCCATGCTATTGTCTCATCTACTGTATAATGCGTATAGATACCTTCATAATGCATTATAATGGTAGGTATAAGCACTAAGGATACTTTGAATCCTTAAACTCAAATAGAGCACAATGTCCCAACATAGATTAGTGGCTAAAGAGTAGCAAAACTGGATTCCGCTGATAAACATTTACATTTCATTTGAACTTCTTCACTAAGTAATATATAATAGAAGCAACTTCTGTAGCCACAAATAAAGTTGTATTGACATTTCTAAATTATCATTTGTATTCATGCATATACAAGTTCACAAATGAGCATGTAGAGACAAAGAACACAATGGAGCAAAGTGGTGGCTCCCTATTTATCTGCACCCCTGCAGAGGGGGCCTAAGCTCTGCTGCTTAGGATCTGCTCACTGAACCAGCAGGAAAGAAAGGAGGGCTACAGTACATGGCTTGTGCCCCATCTTGCCAATACAATCCTCTTGGTCTTGTTATAGGATAACACATCTGGTGCTTGAAAGACGCAGGCCACAGAAAGTGATCACCTACACCCAGGAACATTGCCAGTAATGAAGATGAGGGATTTCCGTGTTGTGTGGAAAGAGACCCATTCACTAGACTGTATGATTTTCTAACAGAAGGACAATAATATAATAATAATAATAATATTGCGATGGGCTGGCCCCCCATCCTGAGTTGTTCCCTGCCTCATGCCCATTGCTTCCGGGATAGGCTCCAGACTCCCTGCGACCCAGTAGGATAAGCGGTTTGGAAAATGGATGGATGAATAATAATATTTATATATAGGTAAAACTCAGAGTAAATCATAAAATTTCTGGAATTCAATGACCATCAATGATAATCTGATGATATTTTTTTTTATGTATTTGTTTGTTTAAAAATATCATGCACTTTGGGTAATTATCCGCATGACTTGGGCCAGATGGTGAAATTTTGTTAATGTTCATTGTAATATTCATTACATTTGACCTGCGTGAAGTTGACTCCCCATATGTTTCAGATTTCAACCAAACTGGTCTTGTGTTTGTGCTGGATTATGCTGTTAAAACCTTTGTTTGTGCTGTTTTAGTTTCTGAGATATAAATGTTTGTTTACATGGTGATGTCATCAGCGTGAAGTTGCCCCCCCATTTGTGTCTGATTTCCACCAGACTGATCGCAATTGTGTGCTGCGATTGTGCTGGTTTGTGCCATCAAAACTATCCTTTGTACTGCTTTAGTTTCTGAGATATAAATGTTTGTTTACATGGTCACATGATGCCAGCGTGAAGTTAGCCCCCCATTTGCGTCTGATTTTCACCAAACCGACCGTAATCGTGTGTGCTGTCTTTGTGCTGGTTTGTGCCATTAAAACTATCCTTTGTACTGCTTTAGTGCAGAGATATTGCTTATTTAAATGGTCACGTGACTCCGCCGTTATTCAGCAACTCTGGATGTAACAGAAGTTAGATATAACATACTATTTTGTCAGATCCCTTGAAATCCATTATAACTGGATTTTACTGGATTTATCAAACAACATAATACATTATAACCATATGTATTATTTATTATGAAGCTCTTGTCTACAGTACACTATAGATAGCGTTATAATGCATTATAATAGTTGGAATAAGCATTATGAATGTTTTCTATGGCATTATAAGGGTATCTATAGTGCAGTATAGATGAGAGCTTTATAAGGCAGTAATAATGCACTACCATGTAACATACACATGCTTATGTGTTATGCCTTTTTATAAATGTAGTTGTATTTGTAATGATTTATGAATACATTTTAATGCATTATGAATGTGTATAAATTAGTAATAACATGGCCTTAAAGTGTTGCCAAATTGTCTTTTTAGCTAGACACACTATTTGACAATATGGTTTTACTTAGGGGGTGGCATGGTGGTGCAGTGGTTAGCACTGTTGCTTCACACTTCTAGGACCTGGGTTCGAGTCTCCGCCTGGGTTGCATGTGTGTGGAGTTTGCATGTTCTCCCCCATGTCATCGTGGAGTTTTCTCCGGGTACTCCGGTTTACCCGCACAGTCCAAAAACATGCTGAGACTAATTGGAGTTGCTAAATTGCCCATAGGAATGCATGTGTGAGTGAATGGTGTGTGAGTGTGCCCTGAAATGGGCTGGCCCCCCATCCTAGGTTGTTCCCTGCCTCACGCCCATTGCTTCTGGGATAGGCTCCGGATCCCCTGCAACCCAGTGGGATAAGCGGTTTTGAAAATGGATAGATGGATGGATGGTTTTACGCAGTCTTAGACTGTTGTGAATACACTAAAATAGTTTACTTTATGTAGTGCAGTTTATTACTTCATGAAACTTCAGAAGGAGGTTTTTCCAAGAAAAGAGAACCACCTCTTTTAACAAATGTAAATGTATTTTATTGGAGAGAGAGATTTATGTTTCTGCATCTTACACCATCCTAGAGTGTGATATATACAGTGGGACTTATGCAGCATGTGACATATGTTTGTTTGTATGATGTGTAAAATTTAGCTAAATATTACTAACACAAAGGGTACAATTCAAAATGCTGATAGTAATGGTGTAAGCAAAAATAATACAAGACAAATGTTACAAATATTACCAGATGAAAGAGTACAACAGGAGAATTCCTTTAACAGGAAAAAACACAAGAGAGGAAATACAAATGTGTTTTTATTTAAGTTTTCTTGGTCCTACACAATCCATATTTTAAGTTTAAGTATTTTCTTCATAACAGTTAATATAGCAGGACATCACCATGTAACTCTGAAGAATAATGTTCTTTTCTCCATCATTCTAAATTGGGCACTAAGTCATGCTAACATCAGCATACTCCATCTATCTGTGTACTTTTGAAATATTTATCCTGGTTAAGGTTAATACAGTAACCTAACCTAACAAACATCATAGCCTAGCCTAGCCTACTGTGAACATACTTAGAATACTTGCATTGGCCAGTTGGGCAAAATCATAACTACAAAGCCTATTTTATAATAAAGTGTTGAATGCCTCATGCAAATTATTGAATAATGTACTGAAAGTGAAAAACATTTACCCATAATAAAGTTGAGATATCATAATATGGACCATCGTAACCCAGGGAGTGTGTATTCTAATGTATATACAATTAAATTCAGCATTTACCAGCAGAATATTAGAACCCCAGACCACTGGTCTTTTTCAACCTGCTTCTCTGGTCAAGGGAAGAATATATTACTTCCTACTGTTTCACACACATTTAATGAGGCACAATGAGAAACATTAGATTAATGTTCAGCAATAATGAGATATCTTTTTTTTCTCATTTCTCATTTAAATAAATTGGTATTTTAATATTAATTAACATTTATTACAGTTGCTTTAATCTATTAATGCTATTCCCTTTGCAGGTCTGGTATTAATCATTATCAAATTGCCCTCTACTCATTAACAGCTTAGATATTACTTTTAAAAATCCAAATATTATTTTATTAACCAGTAGTTGTTAATAGTCTATTAAAGAAATAAGTGGCTGAATGGTCCTGAGAGCATAGGTGCATGTCTTTGATCTTTGTCCTGGTACCATATTGTGTCACCAGAAAAAATGGCCTTATGGGATTTCCGATTAGGTATAATAAAAAATACCATATGCAGAACAAAAAAGCATGGTGGAACATTAATGTAGACTGATAAGTTTTTGTCTGCTTCAAATTCCCTTAGAATCAGTCAAATCCCAAAGTATTGTTCTGCTTCACAGTTCGACTGGCTCCACTCTTCAAAAATGATTAAAACACGTACTGCTCTTAGCTGACTGCTTTCAATGTCCCAATACCTCCTGCTTGAGCAATTTCTTTTTTTCCACAAGGACAAATATGATTCACGCTGAAGTTTTTTTGTAACATACTTGCAAATGTAAAAACACAGAACCTCATGTTTCAGTGAGTTGTAAGATGATGACTGCAGTGACAAAATTTTAATATTTCTTAATGGTTAAAAGAATAAACATACAGATTTATTTAGAAAACATAGGTTTTTGTCCTCATACTACTTTGCATATTGTGTATTTCTATATATATCTACTTATGCTTCTGTTTTTATTGTCCTTGTTTAAGCATATTCTGTATGCTCTACTGAAGTACTGCTAAATGACATTTTTCCACTCTATGCAGTGACAATGACTCATCTTTTATCTTATATCTTATCTGACCTTATGGTGCATATGCATGTGAGTGTATGCGTCAATACTTACAAATGCAACATGAAATTTTCAAGCATTCGAAACATTCTATTAGAAAACAACCAATCAAAAACGATTGCAGTACGAGCAACACACGCATACCTATAGCCTGATCCCCTGCAGCAAACAATTTACCACACTAGTCTCGAGCAGAGGAGGAAACAAGAAAAAACACCTAATTCTGAAACATCCAGGTGCTGAATGTTGAGTTGAATTACATGATACATCATATTACATATATTGATCCTCTTTTTGACAGCATTCCAGTGACAGTAGGACTGAGTTCTGTTCAGTGTGGCTTCCCTCGTTGCTGCTTTGGGTATGTTATAATGTTGTGATGCTGTATCAACGTTTCCAAAACTATTGCTTTAGTCTCCATTTAAAAAATAAAATTACTTATAGGGAACAAAAATTATATCAAGATATTTCTTTTTTAAAAACCTTTTTCATAAAGACTGTCATATTTTTATCTTGGGTGAAGGTACAGTTCATTTGAAAGTAAAACTGTCATCTAAGGGTCATGTATTTCTTTCAAAATGTCATATCAATACAACAAACCTTCAGTAATTGATATATCTCTGAATAGTGCTCCGTCTACTTTATCCCACGCTTCATGGTTTTATGAATGATTATGCTTAACAGAGCAGTTTGCCTTTACCCACTGTGACTAATTTCCATAAGGGTGACTGGTCAGGAAGATAATATACAATCCAGTTGGTTCTACGTTTGTCCTTGCTATACAGACCAGTTCCCTGCATAAAGCACATCATCATTTATTAATGTGTGGATTACTTAAAAAATTCTTCATTTATTTTTTTCAGTTTCAATGTGTCTTGCAAGGGGCTCAGCAGTCCAAAGACATGCTGAGGCTAATTGTAGTTGCTAAATTGCCCGTAGGAGTACATGTGTGAGTGAGTGGTGTGTGAGTGTGCCCTGTGATGGGCTGGCCCCCCATCCTGGGTTGTTCCCTGCCTTGTGCCCATTGCTTCCGGGATAGGCTCCGGACCCCCCGCGACCCAGTAGGAAAAAGCGGTTTGGAAAATGGATGGATGGATGGATGGATGGATGTGTCTTGCAAAATCTGTGCCATTGGCTATACATTGATACTAATACAGGAATCATTCCAGTTAAACTGCATCAATTTTTCCTCAGCTTCGCGCAAGGTTATACACAGGTATATCAAAGGTAAATAAAAAAGATCAAGAACTCACACAAGTTCTCGTAAATCATGCCATTATTATAAGTGCCATCATAGCTCAGAAACAGTGTTTTCACCTCGCATTTCCAGGGTAATAGGAAGAAATATGGGCTCCACTCTGCATGTATTTGCTTCTTCAAGTTCACATGGGTTTGCTCCTATGAGATGTGCTGCTCCTATGAGATGTGCCCTTGTTGATTGAATTTTAATGAGGACATTGCAAGTAACTGCTATCCCATCCAAGATGACTGCTGTTCCAAACCTTGCCTAAAGTACAATGCTTCCATACTTTAGGTTATATTGACCCTGAGTGTGGTTATAGAAAATGAATGATAGCAAGTAGCACGATGTACATTAACTAGGAATAAGCAGTTTTCTGATATTCTCTGTGTTTGTTCTCTGTGTGTGTTCTCTGTGCCGAATTTAGGGTTATCACCCAAAATTTTATTGATTACAAAGGAATGAAAATGAAAGAAAAATTTGGTAACACTTTGCTTAAGGCCATGTTTTCAGTCATTTCTAAACATTCATATCAAATAATGATGCATTCATAAAGTATTATAAACATGGCTATGAAGATTTATCAAAAGGCAAAACACAAAATAGCCAAATTATGCGTTACGAATGCTTTATGAAGCTCTAATCTATAATACCCCATGTCATGAAATTAATCACTCCCATTAAAAAGTGGTTGCATCAGCTCTAATGGCTCTACGCAAACGTTTTCTGCAGTTGTAAATCAGTGTCTCACACCCCAGCAAAATGACCTGCCCCACCATATATGTCATGCCCGGCTCGTACGATCCTCGTGTGTGCCACGCCCCCCTGATTATCCACATGTGCTTCCCCGATCGTACCCACAGCTGGGTACGATCGGGGAAGCACACGTGGATAATCAGGGGGGCGTGTTATTTTGAGTGATCCTGTCTATTTAAGTCTAAGTCTCGCCTGTGTCCATTGTCTGTCGTTGATGTTAGTTGACGTCCGATGTTTCCTGTTCCCTGCTTGTCCCGATTAAACCCCCGTTTTCCCCGATTCTGGTCTCCTGCCTGCTTCCTGCCTGTGCGCATTACCCGCGTACCCACTGATCGTGACAGATCGTGACAGAATGACAGACCGACAAAAGAGGAGAAAGCAGAGGAGAAGAAGGAGACCAGAGGCGCCGACAATCCGCCTTGGAGCTTGTTCGCTCTCCAGGCTCTGGCTCCCGACAGACGAGGAGGAAGAACCCTACCCTTACCCGGAGCCCGTTCTTCCTCCATCCATTTTTTCGGACGTAGCGCCGCCTCCCGCCACCGCCTTGCGCCGGAGGAGGAGAAGGAGAAGACCGGCGTCTCTCCCGGAAGAAGATCGGGAGGGCTTCCCGATCACCCCGAAGGCCCCCAGTTCTGCTAAGTTGCCTCCCCTAGCCACTTCTCCAGTCTGGAGAACACACCGGGCCGCAGAACAGCATGTGCAGACGCCTCGGAGGCTAGCTGCGACCGCCGGGCCTGAGGAGCTCCCTCCGCTCCTGCCGCCTGAGCATTCCGCACGGCCACCGCCGCAGCTGCCTGCGCCGGAGCAGCCGCCTCTGCCGGTGGACCCCGCGCCGGAGCAACAGCCACTGCTACCGCCTGCGCATCCCACGCAGCCGCCTCCCCTGCCTGCAGCTCCCGCACCCACGCCCGAGGCGCTCGTCCTGCCTGCAGCTCCCACGCCCGAGGCGCTCCCTCTGCCTGCAGCTCCTGCGCCCACGCCCGAGGCGCTCCCTCTGCCTGCAGCTCCCTCACTCATGCCCGAGGCGCTCCCTCCACCTCCTGTGACTGTGCCCCCTGGGGCCCTGGTTCCTGGCCCCACTCCCATTCCTGACCCCTCTCCAATCTCTTCTGCCCCAGTCCCCGAGGAGGTCACAGAGGACTCCATCGTCGCTCCTCCCTCTTCGGAGGTGGAGGAGCTTGAATGGGACCCCTCGGGGACCCGTCTTGTGCCTCCTTCGCCCTCACTCCGGCGAACCCGACCCCGACCGAGGGTCCTAATGTCTGTGTCCTGTAAGGGGAGAGGACACAGACACAGGGCTGGGGTCCCACCCGCCCTGCCCCCTGGCTCGCCCTCCCTCGCCTGCACTGGGGCTCGGTTGGCGCCTGTGGGTCCTGGCCCCCCGGGTCGGCTGTCACTTGCGGGTCCCCCTCGACGGCCTCGTCGCCCTGCCTCGCTCCCTCTGCCGGCTCCTCGACGGTCGCCTGCGGGTCCCCCAGTCGCGGCTCCTCAGTCGCCTGCGGTTCCCCCCGCTCTAGCGCAGCGGAGGATGTCGCCGCCTGCTGCGGCTTCCCCCCCTCCTTGCCCTCGCCAGGGTCCCTTCTAGCTCCCTTGTCTCCTTCCCTGGTCTCCCCTCCGACTCCCTCCTCGGTCCCTCTGTCGGTCCCTCACCCTGCCTCCTCAGCAGTTCCGAGGTCCCCTACGGCTCCGGCCTCCCGGCCGCCTGCAGCCCCTCCGGCAGCCTCCTGTCGCCTGCTGGGGCTCCCTCTGACTCCCTTTTGTTCCCCCTCCTTCTCGCCCTACACTCCTGTCTTTACGCCTCGTCCTTTCGTTCCGCCCTTTTCTGCTCCTTGTCCCCCGGTGTTCCCTCCATGCACTCCTAGTCCTTTTGTTCCTTCCGTTCCTTCCGTTCCACCCTTCCTGGTTTGTCTTTCTGCCTTCCCTATCCTCTGTCAGGTCTTGTCCTACGTCTTGTCCCTAGCTCTGTTTAGTACCTCGGTCCTGTTTCCTGTCCTGCATTAATTATTCTGTTCTTTTCCAGGTCCAGTTTTCCCTCGTCCCGTCCTTCGCCCCTTCCTAGGTGCGCCCGGTGAAGCGCGCCTTTAGGGGGGGGTTCTGTGGTGCCCGGCTCGTCCGCTCCTCGTGTGTGCCACGCCCCCTGATTACCCACATGTGCCTCCCTGATCGTCTCCAGCTGTGTCCGATTACTTTAATCAGTCTTGTCTTATTTAAGTCCTAGTCTTGCTTGTCTCCCTTGTCCGTCATTGTGGTTAGCTGTGGTTAGGTTTGGTTATGGTGTGGTTCTGTGTCTTCTGTTCCCTTGCCCTGAATAAACCTTCAGTATTCCCTGAGTTCGCTGTGCCTTGCCTGTTCCTGACCCGCCGACCCGCACGATCGTACTGCTGCCTGTAGCAGTCGTGACAATGTAAAACTGCTTAATTTTAGTGACATTTGCAGATTTTGATTATTTTAGTGATCATGTTGGGCTTTGTCCAGCATGGTCTGAACTTTCATTGTCTTCAATCATTTTGATGTATATTTGCTTCTTTCCACAACCCCAGTTTGCAGTTTTTCTTAACCTATTAGAGGTGGAGCTTCCTTGAATATAGAATTTGTTTCCCTGGCAACAAACATCTCTGAGTGGTGACTACTCAACTACTCAACATCATTATACTAAAAATACCTCAGCACAGTGAAAAGGCAATCGCTTTATGTTTTTAAAGACTCTGAATTCTGGATTCCTAGCATTCATCTACTAAGATGTATTTCATCAGTTTTAGATTAGATTAGATTAGATAGGCTTTATTGTTCCCAAGGGCCAACTTGGTTTGCAGGCAGCAGCCAACACAACCAACACATGTTGTACATATATAAAAACTTATTTGGAGGATAACAATACATGACATGACATCTTATTACAACTATGATTAAATATTATGCACAAAAATGAATTACTCCTATCAAAGTGTGTATAGACCATGCCAAAAACCTACAGCTTGTTTAAAACCACAACAGCTGATGGAACAAATGATCTCAGGTATCTGTTTGATTTACAGAGGTGTCAAGTAACGAAGTACAAATACTTTGTTACCTTAAGTATAAATTTTGGTTATCTATACTTTACTGGAGCAATTATTTTTCAGTTGACTTTTTACTTCTACTTCTTACATTTTTACGCAATTAGTACTTTCTACTCTTTACATTTTAAAAATAGCCTCGTTAGTCCTGTTTCATTTCAGCTGTTTTCATTCTAGCTTGTCATCGTTCAAAAAAAACAAAAAACCTGGATAAATCGTGCCATCCGGATAGAATGAATTTCATTGTGGTTGGATGAGAAGTAAAAACATATACCATTCCGACATCCTATTGGTTTTTCCATCGCACCTGCACATGACACAGATTACTTCACGCTCCGTCAAGGACTTAACAGACATATGTAGCCTGGTGTGAAGATGTCAGTGACAGAGAACTCCCAGCTCCCAACTACTGAAATGTCCCAACCAAGCACCAGTGAGGAAGTTGATAGCCAGGAAGACTAGCCAACTCGTTTACATCCCTGGTTGAACCTGGAAAATTGTTTTTAAATAGTTAAAACAACTCCTTCCGAATGTGCTGCGAGCTGAGTGTAACACAAGCTAATGGCTTTCAAAAACTCTTCGTCTAATTTAAAAAAGCATATTGAGGTAAGATGAAAGTTTCTTATTATCAGTCGAATTGTAGTAACCTAGTGAGCAGTATTGTAGTAACCTAGTGACCTACTAATAATAAATTTGCAATGTTTGCTATGGTTGGGTACTGTACATGCAAAGACATGCCATGGTTTACTTGATAGCAGTTGGCTATGATTCAGCGTTGCAAGTTCATTTGGTGAGCTCTGTGTGAGATTTGAAATTCGACTTTAGCCAAATGTTATCTGAGCTTATATTATTTTAACTTTTTTCTTCACTTATTTCTTTCTTTCTTTCTTTTTCTTTCTTTTTCTTTCTTTCCTTGACTAATTTTACAGTTGTTTGCTATATGCAATATTTTTATGTTAATTGTGCAAAGCTATAGTCTACAGCTGGTTGATAAAGCATGTACTAAGGATAGGCAACATAATTGCATAGACCAGTGAAACTGCTCCCTAACTTGTAGTCTGACCTTCATTCATGAACTTCAAGCATGGCATTTAATACAGCGGACGTCCTAGTCTGAGCTTTGGGTTTGAGAGAAATAATATGAATCTCAATCTGTGCCCGAGCATTCATTTTCTCCACAGAAGAAACACCCCACTCGTCTAGAGAGGTACACACAACTTACTTCAGCAGCCCCCAAAAGGAAGTCATCCAATGAAGGTTCTTTGGCCCCACCCTCCAAACAAACCAAGCTGTGGGAGACTTGAAGATTGTCCCAGGCAAGTGTGGATACAGTAGTCTTCAAATTTGTGGTCCAAGGCTTGCACCCACCACACATTGTTCAGCAACAGGGCTTCATTGATCTTGTGCCACATGTTCAACTAAATACAAATGCCATGACACACAATACTGTTGTAAACAAAGTTACAAAGGCCTCTGCTGAAATGAAAAGAAAACTGAAAGCTGCCCTTAGAAAACCTGAGTTCATAGCAACAACAACAGACTGCTGGACGGCACACCATCACAGTTTCATTGATATCACTGCGCACTGGTTTAACCCCCAGACCATGCAGAGATCCTGTGCTGCCCTGACATGCAAGCGACTTAAAGGGTCACATCCATTTTCTGCCCTGGCTAGTGCCTTAAATGATATTCACACAGAATTCAATATCAGAGAGAAGATCGTTCACACTACAACTGACAATGGATCAAACTTCCTGAAAGCCTTCAGAGTTTATGGGCAGACTGACGAGAACAACAATCCTGAACCTGTAGGAGAGGGCGATGGAGAAGAAGATGATGGTGGTCAAAATGATGATTATGATCAAGAAAGGAAAGCATTGAGGGTGGTGAATTTGTTGATGCCGGAGCCCTGTTGGGGCTATCCAAGCACCATCGCTGCACCTGCCACTTCCTCAATTTAGTGTCCACAGTTCATGCTTCAAAAGCAGAGGTCAACTCGTTGTACAAGCGTGTGTCAAGGTTCACATTTGCTAAATGCTCTAGCTGGTGTTCAAGATCAACCACCACATCTGAAGTAATTGAAGATCACTGCAAACTCCAACTCGTAAGGCCTGTTGTTACAAGGTGGAATCTTCTCAGCTGTAGAAAGAATAATGAGAATAACAGCATAAAAAGGCAAAGGAGCCCTTGCAGCTGTCTGCAGTGAATTAGATACACCTAAGTAAGTGTTTGTTTTTCTCCCATTCAGTTAATGAAGTCATTAACAATAGGTTAAGTCACAGTTTTATACTTTGAATGCTGTAGAACACATGTATGCACTATGCCAATATGCAGTCCCCATATTTACTATGGATGTGATTTGTAGCAACACAATTCTAAAAGTCTAAAATGACAAGATCTTTCCTTTTTAATTATTAGTTCCTTCAGTTGAAGGTTCTACATTAAGTAGGCTAAACGTTCCATGATGTGTTTTTGTTTTCTTATTTGTACAGGTTTACTCCAGTGGAACTTGCATTTCTTGCAGAATATGCGAAGACAATGAGCCCAGTTGCAAAGGCACTTGATGTTCTTCAGGGAGAAACCAGTGTGCAGATGGGATGGTTGGTGCCCACCATAACTCTACTAAGGACCAAGCTCCAGCAACTTCACGTTGCTTCCAAGTTCTGTGAGCCATTGATTGCTGCACATCTTTCAGCCCTTGAAAAAGGCTTCGGGGAGATGCTTGCAGATCCAGATAGCCACAGCCATTCTAGTTCCCAAATTTAAGACTTGCTCAACAAGTAACAAAAATATCCTCAAACTTGGTAAGTGTCTCACTTCTTAACTTCCCCTTAATACGTGTAATTTATATGGAAACAGTGAAATGAGTTTGAAATCACATTTAATGACTCACACACAAACACAACAGTATCCAATAAACAATTACAATACTGTCATGTAATCTAAATTGTCCTGACTTTTGTTTTTTATTTCACAGGCCTTTACTACAGTATATCAGAAGCCACTCGGACTGTCGTACCGAGAATCAGATCAGTGAGGGCTCCCAGTCATCTCAGGAAGAGAACTTCTTTTCCTCCTTGAAGAAGACCGGCCCTCTTGAAATGATCCAGCAGTTGGATGCGTTAACCGGGGATTCCCAGGAGACACTGTAGAGGGACTGAAGTCCTTCCCAGCTGTGTGCCAGCTGTCACTTAAGCTTAATACGGCACTCACTGCCTCAGCAGCCTGTGAGAGACTGTTTAGTGTTGCAGTGCTGATCTTCAGGCCAAGAAGGGCATGCATTGGCTCAAAGAACATTGAGAACTAGATGCTTTTGCGGCTGAACAAATCCTGGATGTTGGATGTTCTGTGCTTGACTGATGTAGATCCTGATGTAGAAAGTGTTTGTTACATCTTCTAGTTAAATTTGTTTATTGTTGCCATTAGTTACAGAATTGAGCATACCAGGAAAGTATCAATCAGGATTGAGTTATTCTTAATTTAAATTTTTTTGATTAATCGCTTGGATTAATCATTCATTTTGACCGCTCTAATGTCTACTGTATATAGACAACCATACACGCCTGCCCTGTGTACACTAATTTTCTTGTCCAGTTTTGTTTTTTTTACATCCGTTGCCCTTACAGATTCCTGCAGCTAAGCTTGGATGTACATTTACATTCCAATAAAGGTTATTGATAACATGCCTCTGAAGTTTGACTTTTTGCACCATTGCAATACTTATAGGTAACTAGTCATCATGTCTTCCACTCTATGAAATACATGTTAATGCTCAGTAGTGCACATATATGGTTCTTTAATATATTTACATTGTACTAAAATTCATTCATTTTCAATGGGCATATATGCGGCTGAAACAGGTAGTCTAGTGTATCCCAAATTTTTCAGCATTAACATTTAATATAACATCAACCAGAAAAATGTTTGTGTGCGGCCTAAGCTTTTGTCCTTAATGGCATTTATTTCCCCTTACATCACTTTTACTTACTTACCTTAAGTAGTTTTAAATCCAGTACTTTTGCACTCTTACTTAAGTAAAAAGCTTGAGTTGATACCCCATACCCTCTTCATACTGAGTTTTGAGTATCTGCTAAAATGATGCTTCCCCTCCAAATCACTCTAACTTGATAGATGCCATCAATAGTATTTAAAGTAGTGTAGATAGTCTTCTGGCAAAATTTTACAGTCTTCCCTAACTTATTCTTTTTTAGCCGTGCTGAGGTTCCCAAACCAAGAAATCATTGCAAAGGTTAAAAATGACTAAACATTTTCAAAAGCAATCTCTCAACATTAAAACCAGGATGGTACCCAAGTATTTATATTGTCTTACTGTCTCTATAGCTATGCCATTGAAAAATGTTGGTGTCGTTACAGAAGGATTTTGATGATCATCAATTAGCATCTCTTTTGTCTTAGAGATATTGAGTCGCAAATATGAATCTTCGCACCACCTGATGAAATTGTCCAGGATTGGACCATGGCCCACCTCATGATCCTAACAATCACCGAATCATCAGCAAATTTGATTATATGCTTTGACTCAAACATACTCTATAGCCATTGGTGTAGAGAACAAATAATGGACCCCTGAGGTGATCCTATAGAGTACATCATGGCCTCAGACAAATTGTCATTAAGATGGGTTCTTTGTGACTTCATTGTCAGAAAGTCGACCAGCCAACAGAAAGCCTGCAAGCTAGAATATGGGGCTGTATACAAGTAAAAGCTGACGAAAAATCAACAAAGCATAAGCATACAGTACGTGTTTCTTCTTGTCCTCCAGGTGCCCAACAACCAAGTCCAGCAGTGTACCTGTAGCATCTTCTACCCCTTTCCTTGCTTGATATGCGAATTGGAGTGGGTCAATTATGGTCTGCGCCATGGCCAATAAACTCCTCTTCACGATGAGCTGAAAATCATTCCCAACTAATGAGGTAGTCATTCAACACCTTTGGTGATGGAACCTTAGCCAAAGGGACAACTGTAGATTCTTTCTATAACCTGGGAAAGCTACAGTATTCTGTGATATAGAGAGCTGGATAATGAATGTGAAAATATTGCACAAAAACAAGGCACAGTTTTTAAGCAGTCAGCCACTGATGCAGTTAGGATCATGACTCTTCCACACTTTTTTTCAATTCAAATGTCCTCCAGACATCCAATACATTAATCTGAATATGCCTGCCCTCTGAACCAACTCTAAATTCAGCTATTTCATCACTAAAATCATGGGAATCAAATCGCAAATAGAATTGGTTCAGCTCTTCTGCCAGGACAGACTTATCATGGTTAAACATCATTTTGTCCTGAATTTCCACCATTGCTTTCATTCCCCTCCTGGCGCAGCCATTCCATAATTCATCTTCAACCTTCTCTTTAAGCCTAATTTTGGCCAATTTTATTTTCCTTCTGACTAACTTTTGAGCATCTCTTTGTTGGCAAATGCCATCTTGGAGAAAAGCTAACCTTTCCCGATTGAGAATATTCTTGAGGGATTTACTAACCCAGCGTTTATTTTTTGGGTACAATGCAGTTGTTTTTCCTGGGAATAATCATTCACTCACTCACTCATACAGTGAAAGTCAATTACTGTAATCTAAGTTGGTACAAGAATCTGTGAAAACATCCCAATTGGTACTATAGAAACAACCATTCAATTTGCGAATGGCACCCTTCGTTCATGCAGCAATTTCCTTACACTCAACTTTCCCTCTGTTGTGGGCTTATTGATGAATTGGTGCTAGAAAAACACAATCTTGGTCAGTTTTTACCATGTTGGAATCAAAATTCCCTTGCGAGGCCTCACGCAACTGAGATTATGAGAAATCTGCTTCTGAGCAGTTAATCATACATTTCACATACAGAGGTCACTGGTCAGTTTTGTGATCCATGATAGCAACCCCAAAAAGATTGATATTTAAAGCTTGTCACTGTGACTTTGAACACATATTACAGTGAATTGTAATGGAAAGTACTTACTGAAATAGCAAGGTGGGGGGAGGTGGGGCAAACAGAGGCTGAACCTGTTGTTTCTGCACAATAATTAATCACATTCGTTTTTGCAAATTGGACTAAATTTACTCTATTTCCGGACTGTTTTTGGTGAATCTCCATTATGAAATTCACTGGAAATCATTAAAAATTGAAGAATTCACAAAAAAAGGGACATGCAGATGAAAGTGAACTTGAGATTGCATTTATGATGATGCACCAGACTATTTTACTGTATGCAGCATTATAAATGTGGGGGTTTAAACCATCAAAAATTCAGTCTTTTTTTCTATATTTATTATTTGCCTGAGGTTGTAATAAAGCTTTGGCCTATAGCTAAATGGTATTTAACTTACACTGAAACACTTTCTGTCTGTGGCTTGCAACATTTTAAAGCATAATCTTATTTAACACCCGGATACATAATAATGTAACCAACAGCATAGGATAGAGTTTGATTTTGGGGGAGAAACAACTTAATAATTTGAATACAAACAGTCTATTTATTTAATGCGGGTGGTGGTGAAAGAATGAATCCAAATTAAATATTGGGGAATATACATGCCCTCCGTCCCCCTGTCTCAATTCATTCAAAATAATATGCAATATTGTTAATAGGCCTGGGGCATTTATCATATTTACCAGCTGCATTAAAGTCTTATTATTTCTTTGATCTTGTTAATGCATGCAGTATTTTGTTTCAAATTTGAGAACAGTAAGATAGTAAGACAGACCTATAATATTCCTTCCTGGTTGTAAACAGCAGCTGTGTGCCATTTCAGGGGCTGCAGCCTTCTAAGGCTGCAATGGAAGACTGAATGCATTACAGTGGCGTGAGAAGGCTGTCTCATTTTAAAGGCTCCTTGGAGCTTTCTCAATATGCGTACTTGACCATACTGGTGTTTTCATGCACCAATTTTATGTCTTCCATTGCCAAAGATCAGTTCCAATATTAAGTGCAGAAGTACAGATTATGGTAAAAACCGCCGGATGTCATTCTTATCCCGTCTCAAATGTCAAATTGGTTTAATTCTCGGCAAACAAGAACAATGCCATGATTCATTGCATCTCAGGTTCGTTCTTGGCAGGCAAGTTAGCAAGACCACTCTTGCCAAGATCACAAGCATGATCTTTGTGTTCTTGGTATTGAGATATACCCATTCAAATGCAGCTTAGAAATGCATCCTTTGTTGCCCAACTTAACCCAAGATCGAGTTGTTTGTGGGCATTGAAAATGTGGCTGTCAGTGGAGGCAGGCAGCAAAAACACGCACGACAAAATAAAGGTACAGCTCTTCCGTGTCAAAAGTGGACGAGAATCGCAGAGGGAGGAGCGATCATGCTGAAATTAGGACATGCTACAGAAACTAAGGAATGAACCATGCAGCAGTGGACAGTCGGTTTAAAATGGAAAAATGTCATACTTGTGGGAAGATTGGACATATCACATGAGCCTGTTAAATAAAACAATAAAAGTTAATAAAACAAAGTTAATAAAAGCAGCGCTTGAAATGGGAGGAAAGACAAGCATTATTCCTATAAAGCAGGGGTAGGGAACCTGATCCATGGAGAGCCGGTGTGAGTGCGGGTTTTTGGGATGGCCTCTCAATCAGCCAATAACAGTGGATTCCAAGGACTGGAGTTGAGAATCGCTGCTTTATTACTGGCTGATTGAGAGGCCTGGATCAGGTTCCCTACCCCTGCTATAAAGTAAAGGATGATGGTAGTCATGGTGAAAGTGATGGGCAAGATGAAACATTCACATTGGCCTGTATTAAAAACTGTGTAGGACAGGTGAACAATAAAAATAATGGGAAAGTAGATCCATATACAGTGGATATGGAGGTAAATGGCAAAATAGTCTGTTTTGAAGTTGACATTCAATGCAGTGTTTCTCGGAAACATGGGTGGAAACAAAAGGCTCACCACTGAAGATGACGTTAAACTTCAGACATGTACTGGTCAGTCTAATAAAGTAATAGTTTGTTCAAGTTGATGTTTATCTGAGGCAAAGAAAAAAAAATGCCACTTGTGGTAGTCACAGGCATTGGACCTAACCTCTTAGGAAGAGGCTGGTTAGAAGAAATCCAATTAAGATGGGGTCAGATAAGATGGACAAAGCATGTGCACCATGTAAAAATGGATAAAGAGGCACTACAGCAGGTTCTGGCAGCAATGAAAAGGTTTTCAAAGAAGAGTTGGGCACCTTATGAGGGGTCCAAGCTAAAATGAATATATATTCATGTATTCATGTATAGACCAAGAAATAGACAGATTAAAAAAGAAAGGCATTACAGTTCCAGTGAAGTACTCTGAGTGGGCAGCTCCATTGGTACCCATTTTGAAACTGGAAAGGTCCATAAAACTCTGCAGAGACTGAAAGCTGACAGTGAATAGAACTGCACCGTTGGAGCAGTACCCCATACCACACTTGGAAGATCTTTTTATAACACTGTCTGGGGGGATACAATTTTCAAAACTAGACATGGGCCATGTATACCAACAAGTGATGGTGGACGAAGAGTCCAGGAAATACCTGACAGTGAATGTTCACGTATACTAGGTTTCCTTTGGAGATAGCATCAGCACCGGCCATTTTTCAGAGAATCATGGAGGGTTTGCTGCATGGTATTCCAAGGGTAGCAGTGTACTTGCATGATGTGCTTGTCATCAGGGTGGACATGGAGGAACATCTATGAAACCTGGGTGAAGTACTAAAGAGGTTATCTGATGCAGGTTTGTAGTTGAAATGAAACAAGTGTCTCTTCTTGCAAGATGAAATGGATTACCTGGGGTACAAAGTAGATGTACGTGGGCTTCAGCCTATGGAAAAGCAAATGTAGGCCATCATAGAAGCTCCATCACCCACGGATGTTTCACAGTTAAAAGCTTACAGTATGTAGGCTTATTGAACAATTATGGCAGGGGTGTCAAACTCCAGTCCTGGGGGGTCGGAGCCCTGTGTAGCTTAGCTTTTTCCCTGTTCACTCACAAATGATTTAGCTTATGAGCTCTGTAGTAACTAGAACAAGGAGTTGAATCAGATATTAAATGAAGGTAAACCAAAAGTGTGGGCTCCGGTCCTCCAGGATTGGAGTTTGACAGCCCTGTATTATGGGAAGTTTTTTACCAAATCTATCTATACAGCTAGCTCCAATGCGTTAGCTTTTGGTGAAGGTTGAACACTGGAAGTGGAAGAAGGAACAAGAAGATGCATTCCAGAACTCCAAGATACTGATGCAATCAGCAAAGGTATTGGTGCACTATTCGGCGGATAAAGAGCTCATGCTTTCATGTGATGCTTCACCCTATGGACTGTGTGCATTATTGTCCCATCGCATGGAAGATGGCAGTGGAAAGCTAATCAGGTCCTTATCATGAACCCTCACACCTGCTGAGATATGTTTTTTTCCAGTTAGATAAAGAGGGTCTAGCTAATCAAGTTTTAACTTGATGGATGTCATGGTAGAGTGTCTTGTGACATTGACCAGATCAGTTGCCGGACAGCCAAGGATATGATATTGGTGGTCTGTTGAGGTGGAATGACCATTTCAAGCATACTATCAGAGAAGAATGGAACTGAGTGTGCGACATGGGTGTGTTCTTTGGAGGAGCTAGAGTTCTCATACCTACTCAAGGACAACGCACACTACCAAAGCTCCTACACCAGACCAGCACAGGTATCTCATGGATGAAAGGTTTATCCTGATTGTATGTCTGGTGGCCAGGCAGGGACCAGTAATGACTTTGCTGAACATGCAATTCAGACCTTGAAAGTGGTAATGAAGAAAATAAAGGGTGAAGTGCTAGAAACCAGACTGTCCCGGTTCCTATTCAGCTACAGAATCACACCCCAGGATTGTCTCCAGCCAAAATGATGATGGCTCGGCGGTTAAGGTCAACATTTGATTTGCTTCAACCTTACATGAAGATCAATGTGCAGTGGAAACAGCTTCAGCAGAAACCAGGTCATGACAAGAACACCAAAATGGGAAGTTTCTGACCTGGTGATGAAGTCTATGCCTGGAATTACAGCTATGGTCTTAGGTGGGTTCCTGCAGTGATGACTAGCTGCACAGGTCACTTGTATGTAGTACTTAGTGGTAATGGGCAAACCTTAAAACATCACATGGATCAGATTACATTACTGATGATCCAGAACTGGACACTATTTTTTGAGCAGGTGAGAAGTGAGGTTCTGGAAGTTGGTAGGTGACTTAGCAATCACTTCTCTGGATGTCCAAATATTAAATACTGAATATGACAAATATTAAAATATGGGTCGTTCTCACAAACCTGAGAATTTTTGAACAAAAAAACAAAAATATGTACAACAATTAGCTTAAATGTCTAGGTATATCAAAATTATGAGTGATAATAGTTATTTGTTGCTCTGATTTGATGATTTTCCCAAAATGCAGTAGGTAGCCAAAAATCAACAACACAGAAATACATAAAATGTTTTTAATCTTTTGATATTATTGCATGTAACCGACAATTAACATTTAAATTGTATGTTATATATTTGCTCAGTTTTTACTCTGGTTTCCTACCTCAGTCTAAAAAGATGTTGATTGTGAATGGTGAGATGGTGAATTGGAGTTACCAAATTATCTATACTGTAGGTGTGATTGATAAGTGTGCCCTGTGATGGGTTGGCTCCATGTCCTGGCTTATTTCCTGCCTTGCACCGATAGCCTCTAAGATAAGCTGCAGAGCTTCATGACCCTGAATATTATAAGCAGGTACAGAAAATGGATGGATGGATGGATGTTTAACTTTTTTGTTATTCTTGTCATTTTTTTTTCAAACTCCTGTCCTGGATTTGATTAAATACTTTTATTATCATAATAAATGACAACGTAACTGATTAGCTACCCGAGAGGCAAAATTGACAGTTTCGTCAATGAAATTGTATAATTTGTATAGTGTCGTCAAAATAATTTAAAAAAATATAGAAAATAGATATGTTACG
Source organism: Brienomyrus brachyistius (assembly GCF_023856365.1). NCBI lineage: Eukaryota > Metazoa > Chordata > Actinopteri > Osteoglossiformes > Mormyridae > Brienomyrus > Brienomyrus brachyistius. The sequence continues at coordinate 39,494,773 of NC_064533.1, read as the reverse complement.
GTAATGACTTTGGAATGACTTTACCCATGTATTCCGCTTTCCATTAATACTACATTAATTTGGAGTTCAGCTAATAAATGTTTATGATTTTATGTTTTAATATTTTCCACCCAGGGTATAAAGCAATGATTATCCCAGACTTGATGAATTTTAAGCACGATAGCATTGTACAGTTGCTACACACAACACAACACACAACATGATTGGGGAGTGATATAGCAATATCAGCAGCTAATTTCAGGCACTTCAAATAAGCTTTTATTTATTTGTTTGTTTTCTGACAAAATAATCCAAAATAATCGCGGGGGGTCAGGAGCCTATCCCGGAAGCAATGGGCATGAGGCAGGGAACAACCCAGGATGGGGGGCCAGCCCATCGCAGGGCACACTCACACACCATTCACTCACACATGCACACCTACGGGCAATTTAGCAACTCCAATCAGCCTCCGCATGTTTTTGGACTGTGGGGAGAAACTGGAGCACCCAGGGGAAACCCCACGACGACATGGGAAGAACATGCAAACTCCGCACACATGTCACCCAGGCGGAGACTCGAACCCGGGTCCCAGAGGTGTGAGGCAACAGTACTAACCACTGCACCACCATGCCACCCCCATTATTATTATTATTATTATTATTATTATTATTATTATTATTATGGGCAAAGTAAATGCCTTATTTATGGTGAAATAATAATAATAATAATAATAATAATAATCCATCCATTTTCCAAACTGCCTCGTGCCCATTGCTTGCGGGATAGGCTCTGGACCCCCCGTGACCCAGTAGGATAAGCAGTTTGGAAAATGGATGGATGGATAATTATTATTATTATTATTATTATTTCACTATAAATAAGGCCTTTTCTTTGCTTTTTTATTGCTTAGCAATACCTCATAATGCATGCAAAAAAGTTGCTGCTAAAATATTTTACCACTAGAAAAGCATTTGGTCTTGATGCCACAGATATGTCTTCAGCTAAGCACCTCTATTTTCACAAAAGTAGTTGCCCATGCCTATTGGAAGAAATGAATTTTGCTACATTTATATATATAATGGTTCTTGCACTTGTAGGATTCAGTGTTTTTTTCTGTTATGTTGACTGACCATATACAGGGAATATGGATTTGGTCATTTTGTGATGAAACAGTTACATATGTCAGATTTTTACTGTATCAAGAGGTCTCTTATTGTCCAGTGAACAATGGACAACCACTGTCTAAAATGTCAGGAATTCCTCTGAACAACATGGTCATTCAGCAGATCATTCCAAGAAAACATGTTCACAAAAAAATCTACATTGAAAGTGTGCAAGGAAAAAGTTCCAATAAATTATTTAAGATGAAGATTTTTTGAGGTAAAATCCAGTGAAGTGAAATGGGTGTGAAGTATTTGATACACAATAAAACTTTCATTTCTTTAAATACAATACATGAATCAATTATCATTTATTGTACATGTTCTTTCTAAAATTATTTAAATACTGGCTTAATTTAATTAATCTAAATGGGAGCTTCCAAGGAATATGATTTCAATTTTAATCACTTATTAAATATATTGTTCTGATTAATGAGATTATTAACATTAAGTTTATTAACATTATTATTATTTTCCCTTTTACATAAGTGCACATGAAAATGGGAGATTTAATGCTGGGTTTGTTCTAACTCACTCAAAAAGAAGACTAGCTAGCATTCCGAGTTTATTCAACCTGGTCATTGATTCTGTGCAAACTAGTGTGTTGACATGGCAACGCACGTAATGACAACATTTATTGTAACACAGTTTGACTGGCATTCCCTCAGCAGGCAAATGTATTTCCTGGCATTAACTATCAGTTACAACTACATCTCCCCCCCCCCCAACCCCCCAGTCATCCACATTGTACTAGCCAAGAGGATTAACGGCAAAGTGACCTCCATGCATGTGTTCGCAGAGCCAAGCTCACCAGATGCAACACGACAAGCACATGGCAGCCAGCGAGGCATATGGTGACAGCAGCCTTTCCTATTAGCGGTACAGTCATGGAAACAAACATTAATTCCAGCCTGAATACCAAAATCCTCCATGTTACAAAACTAGTATCTGATGGGCATGGATATGCGATCCTACACTCAGTAGGGACTCAGGGATTCACATCATATTGTTATTGCTACGATATCTAGATGTAATATGCTGGCTACACAGGGGGGTCTTTAGTTAAATGAAGCTCTATAACTGAAGTAACTTGGAGCTAGAGATATCAAGGCTATCCCTGAGAGAAGAAGAGAAAGACAGCAGGTCCTCTTGATGGACCACAGAGTGCCAGGCTGTTTGTGATCGGATGGAAATTAATTTTTTTTTCCCTTGAGCTGGAAATAGCTCCATCTCTATGTGACTGCAGGCAAGATAAACATATGTAATTCTGCCTTATATGATAAATGAAACATCTGAATCTCAACAAAGCAGGTGTATTAATGTTCTGTTTTTATGTCTAGTTATAATTTTCTATCAAAATATTGCCATAAATTACAGTTGCATTGTTATGTTACTGCTAGGACCAAATAAAATTTTAAATGATTTAAAAGGTAACACTTTAACTGAAGGGGCACAAATACTTGGTAGTAACTCAGTTACTGTTGAAGTACAAACCATGAATAAATCATGAACAAATATGGTCTACCTGAGAAAAGATGCATCATGATTTCATTAATGGTAAACATGAGATCAGTATGATACTTGTGTTATTCATTACTTGTTCCTTCATTAGTTCCTTATAAGTTCCTTAGAAGTCCCTTTAGTAGTTCCTTCAGTGTAGGTTTACAGAATTAACAAATATAGTGGAATCGTAACTGCTTGAGATAAATAATGAACGAACATAAGATCAGTAGGTAACTAAGACTTAGTTTGCGGTTCATTAATATTTAAGTAATAGCATAATACTACATTTTGTGTGCTCCCTTAAGTTAAGTGTAACTAATTAAAATATGTAGCTTGAATGCACCTGTAAATGTAACTCTAGAAGCTGTATACATAATACTCCGTGTTTTAAATTTTCCTGAGACTTTTACAGCGTAACATAACTGTTGTCTGTTTATTACAGTCATGTTAAATAAAATATTGCATTTTAATTTTAATTTGAATTTATGAAAAAAAATGTTTTGAGGGCCATGGAGGATAATAGAGGAACATAAGCTAGCTACATATAATATTTATTGCTAAAGATCACTTTCCCTTCCGGTATCAACTCCATTGACATTGACATTTACATAAAACCACCAAGCACTTGAAAGTAACCTTGTGTTGCATCCTAGATTTACCTGCAGGGTTAGTTCACACAATACATCCTCACTACAAATACACTTAATAGCCTTAAAGAGCCAGCCTAGAGTGGATACATTTTTATTTTCTTTTTTTTTCAATTTCTCTTTCTCACTCACTCACACTATTTATCTCCCTTGATCGTTGTCTGCATTGGCTCAAAGCTGTATTTCATATTAGCTGCTTTACATGGTCATTGTGGGAAACATCACCATGATTGTTCACATTCAGCCCAGGAACTTCAAGGTGAAGCTCCATGACCTCAACCACATGTGCATTTGAATATTTGTTGTTGTTTACGGCAGAAGCTGAATAGATACAGTACAGAAACTGGTAGCTGTATTACAGTTACAAGCTCAAGGAGCAGAATTAAATTGAACGAGGTTGACTTCTTAAGCCAGGTTCTGGCAACCAGCCAGCAAGGCACACCCATCTGTTAGTGGCTCCTGGCAACCATACCTGAGCATCGGTTTGTTAGTTCAGCCACACTCCTCTGTGGCCAATTTAAGGCTTTATAAGAACAAGAAAGCAGAAGTGGAGGTCTGCTGGATTGTGTTTGTGTTGTACCAGAAGTGTACACAAAAATAATCAATAAAAGCTTTCAACTGGGCTTAAAGTTTCTTTTCAGAAACTGATTGGCCTACACCACCTGCTCGTATTTAATTGTTTCTGAAAGAATGAAAATGTCATAATTGACTTTGAGTCTTTCTGAATGAACACATCTCAGAATCTACTCAGAAAATGTGTGAGCAAGGTTCAGCCTCACTATGATTCTGTCAACAAACGTGAGTGTATAATGCAATGCAGCTACAATACTTATCAATATTGTTACTGGAGTGATTAACTGTTTTTGTATTGTAATAACCTCCAATTCAGATAAAGCTTGTTCGGTTGCCTATATTCCTGGGAAATAAATAGTAATTTAGTCAGTAACTACAGGAAATGAAAAGGATTGTATTCCTCTTTCATTTTAATCTCTGCTTATAAGTAAAGTATGCAATCATTTTGCAGACCATTGTATGCATGGTAAAAGAGGCTTGTGATATATAGACATTGCTTGTGTATAATTAATAATGATTTGTTCATTACGTCTTCTTTTGCAAAGCGTCACCAACTGAAGACAGGTACTTCATCATAATATTCGGCTAGGATGTAACATACTGAAGACAGGAAATTAAAAGACTTGAACAATTAACTCAGTGGGAAAAAGAACTTAAAAACTGTAATTATACGATACTATTTATGTATGCATTAAACAGAGTCAACTAATTATAAAGAACCAATGAGAGCCCCCTTTGAATTGAAAAGGAGCAAAATTTATCATATTGATTTCATTGTTACCCTTTCTATTTTTCTGTTGAACTAACTGGTAGCACTTTACTTACTGTAAAGCTGTCATCTATAATGCATTATAGATACCTTCATAATGCAGTATAATGGTCAGTATAAAAATCAATAAAACATTAAATCATCATCTGTTGACAGTCATAATGTCCTTCCCCGATTGTCCGTTCCTCCTGTGTGCCACGCCCCCTCATCTACCCCGTGAGGATTCCCCATGTTCACCAGCTGTTTCCTGTTGCTGTCATTAGTTCAATGTATTTAGTCCATGTTTCAGTTTATTTCCCCTAACCCCTATTCCCCTATTGTTTCTTGCCTGTTCCAAGTCGTCATTCCAATAAATCCTGCATTTTCCCAATCCTACGTATCCCGGCTTCTGCTTCCCCGGTCAGCGCCGTAACACATAAGGCACTACAGTGTTGATTATAATATTTCATATGCTCCAATGAAGCTGTCATCTATAATTCACTATAGATACCTTCATAATGCATTATAATGGTTAGTATAAAAAATTAAGACGCTTCATGCTGCATTATGAAGCATTAATTATGTATAATAAACATGGCTATAAATGTGTTATGCCTCTTTATGAAATATTTACAGCCATGTTTATAATGCTTTATGAATGCATCATAATGTGTTATGAAGGTGTTCATAGACACTTATGGAAGTCATTCGTAGAAAATGTTACTGTCGTTAGTTAGTTTACTTATCTGTACACTGCGTGCCGTGAAAACAGGTGTGCTCTTAGTGACAGCTTCTTGAAAAGGGATGGAGTTTCAAAATCTGTATCTTTTAAATATTCACATTTCCAGTCATTGTAAAATTATCCATGGTGGTGCCTTCAGAATACAGCAAATTTGTCCTGGCCTGTTTGCAAACAGTTTCCCAGTTCACTAGACATGCCCCATATCTCCATGCGGGAGTAAATCTACTGTGGAACTGGTGGCTCTGGGGAATCCATGTAATATAATATGAGGGTAGAGCATTTGGTTTAAATTTGAAGATTGTTAATGACAGAAATGTAAGGTTTTCTTTACTTATGTCTTCCAGCCACTTAACCAGTACAAGTTCTTCAGTTATCTCACTTTTAATGGTTTTCACATATGCATGCGTTTATCATTGTTATTATGGGCTTTTCTCCTCACGGGTTTGCGTGCCAAACGCTTGTTAATAGATGATATCATTCATGAACGTACTTCCATCCATCCATCCATCCATTTTCCAAACCGCTTATCCTATTGGGTCGCGGGGGGTCCGGAGCCTATCCCGGAAGCAATGGGCACGAGGCAGGGAACAACCCAGGATGGGGGGCCAGCCCATCGCAGGTCACACTCACACACCATTCACTCACACATGCACACCTATGGGCAATTTAGCAACTCCAATTAGCCTCAGCATGTTTTTGGACTGTGGGGGGAAACCGGAGTACCCGGAGGAAACCCCACGACGACATGGGGAGAACATGCAAACTCCGCACACATGTGACCCAGGCGGAGACTCGAACCCGGGTCCCAGAGGTGTGACGCAACAGTGCTAACCACTGCACCACCATGCCGCCCCCTAATGAACGTACTGACTTTTCCAATTTGGTTATCACAAGTAACATGTCTTAACATTGGTTTTTATATTAATGTGGAATAATAATGTTGTGACCAACGAGGAGCACAGACTGGGGAATCAGGAGCAGGGAGACCAAGAATCAGGAATGAGGGGGTTTATTAGGGAAAACGATAAGGCGAGGCACAAAGCGGCAATGGGGAAACACACTCGAACGCGGAGTGAAATACACAGGACTAATGAAGGAAACAAGGAACAGCTGGTAAACGCAGGGAGTCCACACAAGGTTAAGGAGGGGGGTGTGGCACACAGGAGGGTCGGACGATCAGGGCGTGACAGAACCCCCCCAAAAGAGGCAAACACCGGGTGCGCCTAAGGGGACTGAAGGGACAAGACAGGGGACATGGGACCTAGAAAACAAAAGCAAGAACATCAACGGGGCACTGGAAACAAGACGGACACTCAGAACAGGCACAATGACAACTTGAATGGGAAAACAGGACCAAACAACACAGTAGGGGAGCACGGAGGAATGACATCAGGGGACACACCCACGAACGGAAGACAAGGGCTAGAAGGTGTGGAGCAAACATGGGGGGCACGAAGGCAGGAGGCAAGGAGGGTAGCGATAACCGTGGACGCCGGCTTGGGGGAATTGGAGGCTGGCGATCCAGGGGCGACGAACATCGGACGAACATGGGCAGGCAGTGGAGACAGAGACGGCCCCTAGGAAAACCTCCGACGTCTTCTACCGTCTTCTGGTTCTCCACTTCTTTTTGCCTTCTTTCTTTGGCAGAGGATGGGGCACCTCTGGCAATTCTGCTAGAGAACCATACAGGATACAGTCTGTGGCTACTTGCTTAAGGTTGGCTTTGGCCACCACGTTTCTCAGCCGCCGCAGGTTCTTGCTTACCTCTTCAGCGAGGTGAGAGTCTTCAGACGGGGAAACCTCTTTGAGGATGTCCTGCATCTGGAAAGCGAGGGCTTTAGCACGGGTTCGTCCCTTACCTCAGGCTGATATATATACAACTCGGAGACCTCTGTTAATCTGCAGCAGTGATCATGTTTGTATCCTCCTTGAAGTACCTTTTGTCATAACATTCTTGTTGTACTGCAGCTGCAACTGGAATCTCAAGTGAGTTCAGGTATATTTTATTTTGCGCGCACTCATTTCCAACTTTATAGATGTGATCCCATAAAGCCTTTAACTTTAAATAAAAAAGTCACATTTTGTAACTTAATATTCATGAAAAACCTATTGAATTTGCAGCCACTCTATGGCAATACAATAAGTATAGTGGTACTCATAAGAAGAATAAATGTTATATGTAAAAATATCCCCTCATGAAATGGTGGCCATTGTGTTTTAATGTATATGTATTAAAGATGAAAGCACAAACTAATTTAAGGTATTTACCTCAGTTGGAAAGTAATTCAGGAAAAATATGAGAAGAGCCTATCTGTAACTTGGTCAACAGTGCTTTGAGCCTACGTTTCAAGAATAAGATCAACAATAAATTTAAAGGTGAATTCAGAATCACATAGAAACATTATCACATTCACGTATAATGCTGTATTATAGGACATTTTTGATAAAAATACAGGATGCTACCAGGTTCATGAGCAAAACTCTGCAACTGCATGACCAATGTGCTGTTTAAGATGATGCTGGACTGTTTCATGGCCAACAAATGTCATTTGCTCTTGTCATGCAGAGTGAAATGACTACATTGGTTGCAAGCTCATAATCATCCTTTTTTCCCCTGATCCTATACCCACAAAGCTAATGAAGGAGCTTTGCCTGTAATTGGTAAGCCCATGCAAAACATTAATCTCTTTAAATTTATCTCTGTTTTCCAGATATATTCCCAGGTCTCTTAAGATAGCTGTTATCAAGCTTATGCCCAAGAAACCTAGTCTTGATCCTAATGATCCATCTAGCTAAAGGCCTATCTTTTAACTTTCATTCTTATTAAAAGTTTTTTCAGATTTTTCAAAATTATTTTCCCTGAAAGTACCTCATGAGATATAAGATATTGTGTATGACACATGGCAAAATGTTTCTTCACTGCTTATGGTAAACTTTCTGTTTTATTTGGGACTGAAATCTAGCTGTTGTTATTGTATACTAACATTGGTCTTACTATATTATATTTTTCTAAAAAGAGTATCAGTTCATCCATCCATCCATCCATCCATCCATCCATCCATCCATCCATCCATCCATCCATCAGTTTTCTACACCCGCTTTTCATAATGTAGTGTTATCTAAATCATCAATTAACATAGGGGGTGGATGTTCTAGTGTGCCACAGGGCTCCATTCTGGGCCCCATTTTCATCTTTCTCGGTGTGGTGCCCATGCGAAAATTAGTCATATCAACTATAATGATAACTACAACTGCAATTTCAATCACATGCCTCTAGCCTATCCATCCTTTCTAGTATCGAGACTTCATCCATCCATCCATCCATTTTCCAAACCGCTTATCCTACTGGGTCGCGGGGGGTCCGGAGCCTATCCCGGAAGCAATGGGCACGAGGCAGGGAACAACCCAGGATGGGGGGCCAGCCCATCGCAGGGCACACTCACACACCATTCACTCTCACATGCACTTCTATGGGCAATTTAGCCTCAGCATGTTTTTGGACTGTGGGGGGAAACCGGAGTACCCAGAAGTATCGAGACTTATAACATTAAATTCAGAATTATAATGTCAGTTTATCAAGATAATTTTTTGCATATACAGTGCTGAATATAAATGGTTCTTTTCAGCTTATGGTGCTATGATGTCACAAGAATTTTCTGTCTTGTTATTTTTTCATTATGCTAGGTTATCATGGTATCTTAGTTATGTTTATTTTTATATCATGCAAACTAGGTAAAAAACAGAAAATGAAATACTTTTCGGCCTCTTTTGTCTCCTAGGTAAGGCTACCTGGTCCCAACATCATGGACAATCAAGAGTAACCAGACATCTAGCCAATACCTTGACAGAGGATTGAACGCTTCATCCATTGTACTGATCTAGTGTGCATCAAATCTCTCTCATGCGTCTGGTAATCAGATCACCTGGCAATGCTGGCTAGCCCAAGTTAATGTCAAACATGTTCTACAGATCTCATATTTGTGAATGTAATTATCGATTTATACATTTATATGCATATTTCCTAGGAAGATCACAGTTCTTGATTGCCTCAGTAGGGCAGGAAGTATAATTTGTCTGTTTTTGTGTTTTTGTTTGTTCTTTTCTCATGCTTAATATAGCAAATTTTCATTGATTCATTGGTGGGAAAGGGACATTCCTAGTCATGGAATCTAAATAATATTATACAATTATAATATCACATTATACATTCAACAATAACTTCACATAAACTTCCCAGTTTTAAGGGGTTAAATTTCAAAGTGACATCGAGTTAACTGATTGATGTTTAATTTACACAAAACAGGTTGATTGCATTTTCAGTTTTATTTTTTTTTCCAAGAGGTGAGCAGCATTGGTGACATTTAAAAGCCTTATTAATCTAATATCTGATAACGATTAAATATTTATTAACTGATCTGGCAGTGCCAATCAGCAATGCACACTGACAAATAAAATGACCCACGTGATGGAATTCATATTCTCCTTCATAATAAGTGTCTGCAGTCCATATTGACCTTTAGATTTAGCATTTTCTCTCTACTCTGAGTATCCCCATCTATGGCATCTCTCAGCTCATTATTTGCTTATCACAGCCACTTATCGCAGGACCTAACACAATTCACATTGCTGGTAAAAAGGATTGATTGGCCACCTAAAATAAGTATGAAAAGGTAGAAAGTAGCAGCAGAGAGACTACTTTCTGCTTTCAGGTTGTGCAGCTCTTCTTGTAAAAGGTATCAGCTTGAGCTCACAGCATGTCCTTACTGCTTTCCTGATGGGCATTAAAATCCCAAAACAGATCAACATTCGTTGCCTCTCAAACGCTTGAGGCAAAAACAACGACAGCTAAGGCCATAAAGATAGGGTGCCAATATGAAGTATGGAAAATATGTTGAACTGATGTTATGATCTGGCACTTGCTCCCAATGTAATAGTTAAGATCCTTATTTCTGTCATTAACCTTTGAAACTGTAACAGGTTTTCCAGTGGTCATGTAAAATTATTAATAGATTCACGTCTCCACCATTACATTAATGGTGCCAATTAGACATTGGCAATCATGCATTTTGTCAAGAGAAATAGGACCCTGTGGAGGTGACTCTGGATTAAATGCATATGCTGCTCTTACAAAGGAGATACCACCCAAATGGTGAATGGCGAAACTGTGTAGGAAAACTTAGCTGTGTTGCTGTGTCCTCTTCCCGTAATGTATGTTCTGTACATTCCTGGCTTCATTTAGATGTTCATGAAGCAGGCAAAAAGGTTTAAGTAAATAAAGCTTGCGTTTCGAATCCCCCAGTTTTTTGTTCTAAGAATCAAACTGTCATATTCTGCATACCTGACAAAGACTGGTTAGCTTACTTTTAAGGACCAGGCAATGAGGGGGTGGAAAAGATGAAGATTTGAGTTGCAAATACAATGCACCCTACTGAGCTGTTACTGCTCCTTGCATAATTACCAGCCGGGTGCATTTGATCCAGTAAAGTATATCATATAATTCGCTCTTCATAATTTCAGCTTTATGTTTCAGCTTTGTGTAATGTGCCGTATCTTGCCTAAAAAGAAATGATTAATGTTTCTGTCTTGCATACAAAAAGATGTGTGGAACATTCAGACGTTTAATGAAGGTCTGAAGACAGGTGCCCCAGAATCTCATCAATATAATTAAGAAACTTATGGATGGAATAAAAATTGAAGGAAACAGCAATTTATATTATTTAGTCTGCAACTTTTAAAAAATCGGACCTCCATCTTGGCTTTCTTGTTTACCTGCATGACTTCCTGCTGTTTGATGACTGCTGAGTCATCCCAGCACTTCCTAATTATAAACAACTGACTCATTACTCTCTGGCACAGCACGGAGTCCCATTCCCCTTCCAGTTTGCAGTTATGCTAAACATTATTCACCATTAAAGAGATGAAGCGACAATCATGACGGAACAATGAGACAGGCTTTGTGTCCAGCTCACTGATAGCAGGATTCATTTTGGCGGGTCGAAAATAACAAACCACCACTGTGACACTGACAATTAATAGGTAGTAGATTTGCACATTTTAATTTTATCCTCTTGTTGCTTTCACTATAGAAGCACCTACCATGCATTCTATGCTTTTTATCTATTCTCGATTTAGGTCACTTACCTTCAACATTAAATAAACCCAGACAGTAAAATTGCAATAACATGCTCTGCATGATTGGAAAAGTGTCTTCGTAGGAGAAGGTTAATAGTAAATAGTTAATATATTTGATAGCACTGTCATTTCATGAGGTCAGCATGGTGAGCCTGAACTTGGCCCTTGAAGTTGTCCCTGTCTTTGGGTTTCCTGTGGGATCCTGTATCATCACTATGCTAACTGGATTAGAGTTAACTAAAATGGGTGGATTAAAAAAAAAAGTTTCAAACAAACAAGGTTATTTCTTATAAACACTGACAAGGTGTGAGGTAATATGTTTCCACTGACATTAGATGGAAATGAGAGAGATAGTTTCCCTATCTGCATTGCAACTGTGCGTGACACAACCAACTGAATATATTCACCCATCAGCAAATACATGATTTAGTCTTTTGTTTGCTGAGAATCTCAACTAATGAGATTAATTAAAAAATTAAAAGCCTAAAGCCAAACTTAAATGATATGCTCAGTGCTGCAATTCATTCTGAGCCCAGAAAACAAAGAGCAATGAATAAGACCTGCTTAAAATGAACATCTGCTTCAGTCCATGTCAATAACGCATTACTATTAGTCACCATGCTAGTGTACATCAGTCACAGACACAGAACCTGGAGTAAACTTTAGGTCATGTGATATTTCTTTGTGTGCCTTTCAAACTTTCTTTGCTAAAAATCTACTAGTGAGAGATAGCTATTAGATTTTGTTCAGTCCTATTGATTTATTTTTCCAGACATACCACAATGAACATAGATGACAATACAGTTTACAGTATTTATGGTTTTACTGATCAGTTTCTCACTGTTTGTTTTTTTTTTGGGTGGGGGTGGAGGGGGGGGGTTAAAGGATTGGAAACCATGTGACCAGATTTGGGCAGCTTCCTTGACTAACCAAAGGCTTTATGAGACTCATATCAGGATCGAATGCAAGCTTCATTCAAATGTATTTCAATACACTTTGATAACTTGCTACCGAACAAATCGATCTTCAGAAAGCAGACAGTAATGTCTGTGTAAATATTACTTAATTTAAGAACGCATGACCTCACTCAAACAGACTGTGAGGTAAAGTTAAACATGTGATAGGAACTCAGCCCACTGTTCTGTTCTTTATTAAGAATGTGATTATTAAGGATATAAAGGATATGTTTTTATGTTTCAGTTAATGACAAATATTGACTATTTACATATATATGTACTTGTAATATAAAAACAGATCCTTTAATTCATCTCACAGTTTCAGCTACTGCTCAAACTGAGTAATAAAATAAATATAAGTAGTAATCGGTGGTCAGAATATATAGAATATCCCTATTGTGTATCTAATTCAATACTGTACTTTTTCTTTAAAAAATTAATTTTCAACATCTGTCCCATTGTGCATTGAAAATTTTAGCTAGCTTTTCCATAACTTATACAAAGCCGCAAAATATTCCCCAGTATCACTTTTCTCATACTATATTTTTCTTCACATCATGATCCATGAATGATGTGTACCTGTTACATAAATGCCTCATTTAGAAAATAAAATACAGTAAAAGGAATGGAAAATAGAATTTCAGTCATCAAGTTTAATCTAATATTGAGGGAATACGATTTATCATAAATCCGTAATGTCCCGAGAAAATACATAAAATGGTCAGAGGGAACTTTTGTTTCATTTACAAAAGCAAAATGGTGGTTTTCTGTGAATAATGTATCACTTCACGGTGGTCAAATTCACTACAGTCACAGTAGAAGTTTACCTAAGACAAAGTATGGCGGCCTTATTTGCAAGGAAAAGAAATAGCTATACAAACACAGGGTTTTCCTCTAGAAAAAAAAATAGCTGCCTTATTAACAAGATGCCAGCTTTCTATAATTACTCATTGGATTGTTGCTCCCCCCTCCCCCCCTCAGTTGGCTAATCAAGCAGTGAATCAGAGTTCACTTTGACCACCAGACTGTCCCAAAGCACTGCTACCCAATCCAGTAGGATAAGGAGCAGATGAGGAAAAAAACAAATAAATAGTACAAATAAACTCATAGAGTTCGATGACTACTAAGGAAACAGTTGCCAAATACAGTGTAAGCCCATGTATATTGCAATACAACCATATATCGATTTAATAAAATACACAATATAGCTCTTATACACATAACAATTTGGCTTATATGCACACAAATTGCAGGAAATCAAAAAATATGTCATTTGATGTAAACACACTGATTCAGATACATTGTAACATTAAATTATATTGCGTATAGCAGTAATATGAAGGGACTTTTTCTTTTTTAAAAATTTCTGATGGTCCCCCCTGCAATAAATAGTACCTCCTATATTGTTTACCATTAACTGAAGAGTTACTGATTTAAACATTATTTTCAGGTGTTTTTTTATATAAAAACGTATAAATATTAAATATTATTTTAATACGGAATATACATACATATATAAATATGTATGCATGTGTATGTATGTATGTACGTATGTATGTTTTCACAGTAGAGCAAAAATGTCCAATATATAGGATTGTGATTGCAACACAGTTGGGTTAGACAACAGACCTTACAAATACATGAAAAACAGGAAACTGATGAAGGATGGACACTTACACAACAACTATGGTGTATTCTCACTGCTTCACTAATCTGGAATGTTCTATATGTCAGATAAATATAGAGAAATACAGTTTACACGTGATTATTAATGGCAGGTGAAAAATGGTTACATTTTTTTCATATAATCCTCAACCCTTCACAGATTTATGATCTCATTATGCACTTCAAACGACACTGATACAAACTCCGAAAAGTCAAGTCACACATGTCCTTGTCTGTTTGGTTACATTGTGTTGGTCCACCATGCCCCCATTTTTGCACTGGCTGTCATATTAAACTAGCGCTCTTTCCATCATCATCACGGGTGTCCCATAGCCTTCTGCTGTGTGTGAAGGGGTGATCCTGTCAGAGGACAGAATGACATGAAATCTTTATGAGCTGGTGGGCACTTGGAATATAGAAGCCAGAGGCAGCTGGCCTCTTCTCTCTGTTCCAGAGAATTTAAGTCCCATCATTTTATTCATTTGCCCCAAATTTGTTCACTTTAAAATGTCCCCTTTAGTTCTTTTTTTCCTGTTTCCTTTTTTTTAAAATTTTAATTAATAATTTTATTCACCGCTTGTACTTGTGAGGGTTCAATCGTTTCACTTCCTCACGGATGTGGTCTCATTCCCTCGACAGTCTTGTAAAAGCTTGTCGATGTGCCGGACCACCTGGTCTGTATCCATGGCCTCCTGGTGGAGCTCAGGGTTGTTCTGGTCCAGTGGATCCAGCATGTGGTCCATCTCGCCAGATTCCTGGCCGATGCGAGGGTGGACGTCCGCCAGGGCCTTGGCCATGGGCTCAGACGGCAGATACGGGGAGTCTTTCAACTGTTTATTTGGTGACAAGTACTGGCCATCGGGAGGTCCATACTGGCTGTTCCTCAGCTTGCCCTCATTGGGCTCCGAGAGCCCTGTGCTGGATGTACATGGAGACGTGCACAATTTGGTGGGGCTGTTAGAGGCAGAGGGGACCTCCTGCAGCAAGGGGCTGAGGGCACGCTTGGCTTTTAAATAAGGTTTTACATTAGCTACTAAGATGGTGTGATCCCGTCTCTCTTTCCCGAAGGTGCAGAATGTCTTTTTCCCATTGGGGTTGACAGTCTCATAAGTCTCTGTGTCCATCGTGGTTTCCATTCCTGCTGGTACAAATAGGTTGGTGCGGTAATCGGCGCCCTCTGCCTGATTTCCTGAGGGGAACTTCGGCATCCAGCATCTGTCAGAATGGCCTAGCACTCTACATTCATCTGTGCAATTAACGCACTCTTCCTGTTCTGTGGAGACAAAGACATATATTGTCAGTCCTTTGAATAAAGGTTGAATGGGCACAGACACAGGGAAACAAGTCTATATTATCTAGCTTTACATAATACTGGTGTTTCACTTTTGTGACAAGAGGCAAATGAAACAAAAAGAAAAATGAATAATTATATAAAAGGATTTCAAGGGAATATGGAATATCAGTTGGCGGACTCCGTGTGGTTCCATGACAATGATCAAGGGGATGGCAGCGTTCGCGGAGAGTTCCAGCTACATTTTGGGCTAAACGGGAGAAAAACAACAACAGTTCAATTTGGCAAGGAAGTACTGTTGTTATCACAAATTTATGTCACTGGGCTTTGAAGCTCTCCCAAAGCAGACCATCCATGTATTATAGCCAAGTTCCTTGTGCATTTCAGTGTGTGTCTCCCTTTCATCTCAAATCAGAAGAAAACGCAGTTTGGATTTTTATTTATTTATTTATCAATCTATTTATTTATTTTGGTGGCATGTCACATGATTACTATCAGTCCTTTCACACAAGAAATACACATGAGGAAAGTCTTGCACATTCAGAGTTTGGTCTCATTAATCCATTCTTTTTTCTATGAAAAGTACAATCAATATAGTCACTACAGTCGCGAATTGAGAAAAAGCCATTTATGTCCTTTTTATCGTAATCCCCCTATATAATAACACTTTTACACAATCCACAACTTTGACAGAGCCGTGGGAATATGAGAAACTGAAATAGCAGACCAGTGGCAATTGTTATTAAGAAGATTGTACTTAATCAACTGCACGACTTATGGTAACAAAACAGATCATTAGCAAAACTTTCACTAACGTGCTGTTATGGTTGGCAATGAAAAAAGAGATACATATTTATTGCAACCTCTTGAAAATTGCTTTTATTAACACTCTGCATTCCCCAAGCTGTCCTAAACAGAAAATTATTTACTGCTAAATAAGATTAGATGCATCACACTTATTTGGAGGTTTTACATCAGGATTAAATCTTCCTTGACATATTTATGAGCCACCTTTCTAACAAAACATTATTTGGCTGCTTAGAAAATTACACTTGTTTCTATTTTGTGGACGATATTGGCATTACATTATAAAACAGGCCTGGAAAAGCACAGCCGATCGCTTAGTGGTAAAGGATTTAGGCCCCAGTAGCTTGACAGGATTCCTGCTAGTTCAAGTGCTATATGCAGTCATACTGTTGTAACTTTCAGAAATGAATAGTACACTATAAACATTCAGCCATATACAGGGAAAAATTCTGAAATGTGTTGCTTTGAATAGGATGATCCTAGGCAACCACGTAGCCAGCAAAGTACTGAAGTCAAAACTCAGCAAGCAATCCCTCAGAGGAGTGAAAGAGTGGAGTTTGTTGCCTGTGGAGATGGAGACTAGGTTTTAATGGTCCCGCTGGGTAACCATTTTTCTGAGAGTTCCCGTTATAACAGAGGAGCACAGGTAATTATCCTTATTATATGCTTATTACTTGTGTTGCAGCACATCTTTTGGTATTAGAGGGGTGTATCCACAGAAAAAAATTCTGTGTCACTTTATAATAAGACAACCCTTATAAAGGGTCTACGGTATGAATGGTTTATTAATTAGGCTGTAACACATTTGTAAATCATTAATAAAGAATTGTACACAAGTTCTGACACAGTTTCCTATTTATTAAGGAGTTACTACTATTACTGAATTACTATTAAGTGGCAAAATGGAGCCTTATTGTAAAGTAGCACCAAAAATATTCTTAGTTGTTGTGAAATTGAACTGAAATTCACAAATTTTTCGCCATCTCTGACACGGACAGGCAACACAGGACCTTAAAAGACATTTACACTTCATAAAATCAGACAAACAGACAGACCCTGATAGACTTTGAATGGATTCTTTCTCTCAATTTTAAGTAATTTATCAGACTTAGCATGACTGACACCAACAAAATACAGAATATGTGTTTGAAACTTACTTTTGCCAGTTGAATGACTATTATGAATGTAATATGTCCTACTGCTTAGTTTCAAGCTTATATATACAGTCAGTCCAGGTATAATGTGACTAAGGCATTCCTGAAAAAAATTACTTACTAAGATATACATATCCAATGAAAAAAATAAGGTTAGGGGAATGTGACTCTAAAACTTAGTAACTTATACCAAATGAAATGTATAAAATAATAAAAGCAGTGGTCAATAATGTAATGCAATGCATTTTAAATAAGAAATAATGAGACATTAATAAATTATATCATAAACATCTCCTGTGGGTCTTATGAGTCTCAGGAGAATTGTCTAATAACTGCTCAGCCGAATGTGCTGAACTCATCAAATTCGGGAGTAGTCATGGCCGAAATGACGCGTTGTGAACCATTTGCTGAACTTTCTTACACCACTAGATGGTGCTCTTGGTTTACTTTGGGGCATGGTTTAAGCCCTTTTTTTGAACAGAAAGTACCATGTAGTGGCGTTAGAATATACAGCAAATGGTTCATGAGGTGTCATTTTGGTCATCATTAATCGGGAGTAGTGCCATTATGAGACTGGCATGAGCATAGGGCAAACACAAAGGATTATGGAATGTGGAGGACAAAGAAGGCAATATGGCTACAGGCAGTCTATGAAAAGCAAAATTAAGAGAATAATAATAAAAAAAACCTTTGCTGTGTTTTTATATGATAATTTGTCAAATATTTTTACATTTTTAGAATCTAAGACGTTGACCTGTGCAATGCATGGATGTACAAGAAGTTTTTTAGATTTGAAATCCGGTTTGACCGATTCACTGAAAAGAACCATTTCAAAGGAATTATTTGTCCATGAATCGGAAATTACAGTTGTTCACTTAGCTGTTTTTGTGTGCAAGTAGTGTTTGTTCGCTAAGACGATATCGCTTTGCATTTTGCGTAGTGATTTTCTCTCCAAAAGAAAATCGTGCAAGTACAAATGTTGTATTAGACTTGTATTGATACTAACATAACGATCGTGTTAGGATAGATTTGTGGTACGATATCACATACTGTAGCAGGAGTGACTATAAAGAAATATAGCAAAACATAAATGAAATATTGGCATAACAAAACATCTTGTTTTGTCTCTTACAAGGTAAATGAAACTCTCCTTGATATTTTAGAGGGATTACAATAAAGGAAGGTTTTCCCTAAAGACATACAATGTATTTAAAAAATGTAAACATTAAGACAGACATTCCCCAAATCCCAGTTGTTACACTGTTTGATATTACATTGTTTGATATTACAAATCCACCTTACAGAAGAAACCAAATAAGTACCTAAGGTTGGCAGAAAGAACAAGGAAACACATGGTTGATTGCTGGTTTATTCAATTCTGTAACGATCAAAAAGATAATGTAGCATTCTTAAAGCTCTTGTGTTCTCATAATGCCGAGAGAGGTGCATTAAGGGCTACCACCAAATCTTTTATTAGCATCTAATTTTCGAGCTAGTCTCTTCAGTGAAATCTATGAGAAGCAGGAGATTTCTGATTTCCTGAGTGGTTTAGCCTGCAGACTGCTACACATTGGATTTCTCCTCTCGTCTGAAGAGCGAGTGTGATATCTATTTGAGCTGCCCATTTGTGACATGTCATGAGAAGTTGTGCTTTGATGCCAAGCAGCATGCACAGGGCATAAGGAGAAGCCCTGCTAGGATCCAGCATTATCATGAGTGAGAATTGCATCGGTTGGGACAGCAAAGAGGACTATGTGACAAGGGGACGTGCATGGAAGAATGGGTTTATAAGGGAATGGGGTGTTTCCTTTAAAGGTTTACAGGGACAAGGCAGGGACAAGGTCAACACAATACAGTGGAGCAGGGTGAAAAGGAGACATAAAAATTTAACTTGGCTTGTGCACTGGGGGAAGATATAAACTGAGACTCCCGTCAGGACAGGCATCTGGGACTGGCTGGGTTTACTGGGGCCAAAAAAGAACAGAGCATATCAGTTTACACTCCTATTCATGAACAAGGGACAGGTGGAGTGAATCGACACAAACAAACCTTGTCACCTAAATCTCCCTCCCAAGACAGCCCCCCCTTCCCCTCACCCGTTCTCACACTGTGTTGCTATTTTAATGGAATACCCTACCCACTGTATTTTTCCTCATGTCCTTTGTGCAAAGTGAACCGTCCAAGTGAATAACTCTTTCTGGCAACAAAAATATACTAAAAATTAAAAAGGAGGGCCTCGATAGCAAATTGCAAAGTTGTTAGGGCAAGTGGTCCTGGAAGAAACAGGACTTCAGACTGAATCAGTAATTGTGCTTTTACCTAGTGCACTGAGGTATGGGTTGCACACATTCATACATTTATAAGAACCAAGCGCAATGAGAAAATCCAGAGGCAGGATGCAGAGTTGTCTGATGGTCTGCCAAAAGTGAAGAATAATCCCTTGGTTATATTTAAGGAGCCAGAAGTATTGTCCGGACATCCGCCACTGCAGTGAACAGTCAGTCACATACAATTATCTCATTCACGGGACACTACTAATACTTTTCTCCAGGGGGTACACCACTCATCACCCACCATGCATCTCTGAGAGTTCTTGTCCAAACGAAAGCCTGATTAATGGCTCAACTGCTATCCCAGAAAGAGACTGTTGGTGGAGTGCTTGCACAAATTCCAGCCTTTTTTTTTTTTAAAAAAAAAAAACATAAATAGCTTTCCGTTGTTCAAGAAAGCTGACCTACACTGCTTAACAGTAAATCCTAGCAAAAAGGGCTTGTTTAGTGAGTTTGTTCTCATTTCAAAGGGAAACCTCAGGATGAAGGGCAGACTGATTTTTGCTAAATGTCACCCTCGCCACAGGCTGGCTCCTCCCACTCAGCACGGACGTCCATCTGCACTGTAATACTTTGCATTATGATTAATATCCCCGGATGAATGTGATTAAAATGGGAGCAGAAAGCTGTGGCTGACAAAGCACTGTGCACCTGTGTCCTTGTAGCGAGGCCCAGCTGATCAGGGGATGGGGCGCTACATCCCCTCAGAGCAGATTTTGGTGGCAGCTGGATGGGACCCCAAGCATTTGTGACAGACTGCCACTGCACCTGGTCACCTGGGGCAGGAAGACACTCAGCCAACATCAGGCTGCAGCAGGCAAGCTTAGTACTCCAGGAAACCATTTCCATTACACAGAACTAAGAGTCAGTTAAGGAGGGCCCCGCTTTTGCTTGCTGTCACATTGCTATGAAACAAAATAGCCAAACAATTTCCTTTGGGATAATAAAGTCCCCTGATAATAAAAGTGTACAGATTCAGACTCAAATTGCTTATGTCACTGCTGTCCCCTGTACCCTCTCCTAACCATGACCCTGACAAGATTAATGTATTTAAAGAGGGATGTATGTATGGAGGGATGGATTACTGGTCTGAAATGTATCCGTTGCATCTAAACCAAGCCTAAACTAACAGTTCATTAGTTTGTTAAATATCAACAGACCTTCTGGCTTTGACAGCTAATCTTGTCAACTGGTTACGAAACCCAATAATAACCCTCTCAGTGAGTCTCTACAGTGTCTATATCTTATAATCTTAAGGGGGATATCCAGTTCCTGGATGGCTTTACCCATGAAAAACAACTCTAATGCGGGGCTTTGGAAGAGCCTTTCATCCCCACAAGAAGGAGGAAATTTCCAACATCACTGAGAAATTCCTCAGCTGGCAAAAGGCAACAGGAGGAAGGCCTAGTACGACCAAAATAACACAAAGACAAACAAAAAGCAAACAAACAAACAAATAATATCTTTCCTTCACTCTTTATTCCATTCTAAGACTGATGTGTTAATACCTGAGTTGTTAAAAGTTTATGCTCTGAAGGATGCCAATTAAAGTTGAAAACAGCATAACAAAACCAATGCTTACTTATATGACAGAATATTCCTGATTCAAGTGAAATCACAATTTGTAAAACACAAAGAAGCATACAATGTTATTGATGGAGGTTAGAGATTCCTTTTGTACCAAATGGCAGGTCACCAGAATAAACGGATGCTTCAGAGTACAAAGGGGGGCATGTATTGATCGCTGGAATTTTTCCGTCGGTGTGGAATGCACTCAAGTTTCTTGATCAACTTAAGTGCTCCACGATCTGTCTCCAGTTTCAGCCCGATCGACGGTACAAAGTGACAAAAACTAAAACATTTCTTTGTCCTGTATTCTTTCTGTTGAACTAGACATGATTTCACGGGCACACTTTGGTCTAGTACACGAGAGAGATTAAACATGCATTATTTCGTTTGGTAGCGTAAGTAATAACTTAGATTGCTGTTTTGGATTATTGCTTTGATCATAGGGTGCACTTCTTTTTTGAATATGAACACCACCAAGACTATGGGAAACATACTCATCCATAATAAAATTTCGCTCAGTCTTTTCATCTAGAATAACAACTTCTGAATTTACCCGAAGGTTGAAATTAGGAACTAGGTGCCTCGGTGATAAGGGTAGTCGGTAGTTTAATGGTTAGTTACACAGGAATTGTTACCTGTGAGTCACTGGGAATGACATTTGCTCATTGTTGTAGATTTGACATGCACTCGCTTTGCGGGCATCCGGCTGTATAAATCTATGAGCTGCAAAGGCATGGTCACACAAGTCACAGTCAAAAAAAAAAAAAGAGTCATATTTGAAATTCATAATTAAATGGATTGCTCCATGCGATGCGAATCAACGTGGCACTGAGTTCACACCATCCTCCTAAATGTATTAAAGCCTTCTAAATGGCACAGAGTGAAAAACCTGGTGTGCAATTGCCCAAGAAATGAATAGCCAACATAATTAAATTACTGTGGATAGTACAAGGGGAAACACAGATTATATACTGTGTGACAAGCTCTGGACTGTCAATTGTATAGGGCCAGGTTTTCACAATAAAAGTTAGCTGTTACAATTCCAGATGTCTTTTAACGGTGCTTTCATGTGCCAGATAAATTTTGTATGTAACAGAGGAAACACAGACCAAAGACGAGATATTAGCTAAGGAAATCTTATAAGGTTCCAGTAAGGCTGCAAAATGGAATCTTATGTAAAACCGCTGTCACTACAGCCTAATATCTTAATAATACCTCTTTCAAACCGCATACGGGAAAATGCAATTTCTGTTCGCTACAATTCTGTCTCTGGATGACTCTGAAAAGACGACATGCTTGGACTCCCTAAGCTATGCTGCAGTCTTTCATTTTATGTGTAAAAAGCATGTCCAGTTTATCTTTTGGGGCAGCCATCTTAAAACAAATAGGGAGAAACAAAAGGCCTCATTCAGTACCTTTGTTTGAAGAAAATGTATAATTTACATTTTTCAGCAACACATACCTCTAAGACTAATAAGCTTTAATGGCATGGCAATTTCTAAGGAATGCCCTGAGGCTTGCTGTTAAAAGCAAAAGGGACAATGGGGTCATTTAAGCGAGAGTCACCAGGCTTGGATATGCCGTATAATTTAAAGTAAAATGTGCTTTTAAAGAAATGCACCTGCCTGAGACTATATGAAAAAAAAAACAACAACCTGCAACACAAATGGCCCAGTGTGTACCTTATCTTTCATCTCCACAATAAATATTCTACGACGAAGGCAGCTGGGCAGGTGCATATTTCACCTGGAGAGATGTTCGGCACAGAGCAGTCTTATTAAAACAGGCGAAAACAGCGAGAGGCTCATTTTAATCTGCAGTTTAAGCCTTTGTAATTGGGACATCAGGGATCACAGTCTCCAGTGGTGACTGCATTTCTGTGCCTACTTATTATTACTATTATTATTATTTTCCATACTGGTTGAGCAGTACCATACTGGAACTGCCAATGTTAAATTATCCCCAAAGGGGAAGGAGCCGCAATGCCCTCTAAATTAAGTATAAAAAGCCAGAGCAGAAAATGGGTCCAGACAGTTGGCAACTTTGTTTTACACTGCTTAACAAAAACTGTTGACAAGATCTTTGAAATACAAACTGTTATTTTTGAAAATGTAATGACTGATACAGACTCTGAGTTTCCTGAATTTTTAATCATTGTCTCACTAACAAGAAAATTGTATGTCACTATTAGATAGCTGCGTCCGGCCAGTAATTTACAGATCTGGATTACCAAAATACACATTGTTATTAAATCATATGTATGACGTAGTGTCAGAACTCTTGAAATTTATATACACACACACACACACACACGCACACACACACATACATACATACACACACAGTAAAACCTCGGATTGCGAGTAATTTGGTTTGCGAGTGTTTTGCAAGACGAGCAAAAATTTTCCTTAAATTTAACTTGATAAACGACCGAGGTCTTGCAATAAGAGTATTACATATATGCTTTGTCTACCGAGCGTCACATAATCACAATTGAGCCAATGGTTCTTCTCTCGCTGTGGGATTGTGGGTAATCGTTTCCCATGCTCGATCCCAGTCGGCGCCCCTCATTCGTATAGTCAAAGATTAGTAGAAAAGCACCACCAGAATAAGGGCGTAGCAGTGCGAGCGATGAATCTGTTTAAAGACAATGCAATGCACATTTCCACTAAATCAAAAAGGAGGCAAAAGCGGCTGTCATTGGATAAGTTTCTTGTTAAAGTCGCGCAAAAAGAAAAAGATTCCAGTGAGCCAACAGATAGCATTGATTCTGTTAGTTACAGTGAAAGTCGTCCAACAAAATAACCCTCCACTTCTCCTCTCTCTCATCTCCCTCACACCATCCGCAATTCTTTTCAAAGGTAAAGTGCAGGTTAATTTGTTTTATGTATTTTTACTTTATATTTTGTATTAATAATTTTTATATGAATATTTTTTGGTTGTGGAACGAATCATCTGAGTTTCCATTATTTCTAAAGGGAAAATTCGCTTTGATATACAAGTGCTTTGGATTACAAGCACGTTTCCGGAATAAATTATGCTCGCAATCCAGGGTTTTACTGTATATTTATGTGTGTGTGTTTTTGGACTACGAATCTACTAAAATATTAACATAATACATAACAATAAAATTATCACATCCAGGCTGTACGCCAACCTTCTGGCCAGTTCTGCCTGAGATAGACTCCAGGCCCTGACCAGAATAAGTGGCTAGAATATTAATGGATGGATGGACGGATGGATGGAAGTTATAAAAATGGTGTATGAGCCTGCTTCCCACAGTAGCAAAAAGATTTGACAATGTTGAGGTCAAAGACATTAAAAGACAAAAGGTTAAAGCACATTTCAAAACTCAGTTTTCAGAACTCCAAGGTGATTCTCACTCTAGCATTAATTAACTGTTGGTGACAGGGTCGTATCTAGAAATTCTGGGCCACCTAAGAAAAGGTCACTTTGCCCTTCCCCTCCCCACCCCACCCCACCCATCCCCTCCCAAATGATGTAAAGTTTTACATATTCAAGAGGCCCTGTCAGTGCTGGGCCCCCTGAATCTGCTGAGTATCCATGACCCTCTGACAACCCTTCTTGGTGAGTAATACAGGCAAAGAAAAGGACACCTGAGTTGATTGAAGAACATGTTCATACCAGCCTCCCTTCTGTAACTGGAGAATAATTTCATGGATATTTAGTGTGCTGCTAATTGCTTCCAACCATTTTCTTTGTACACAAAACCAATTTGGGGTGTGTAGCTTAGGTATTATATCTTAATTATGTTGTGCTTATACTGGAAATGTCGTCATTTAATCAATAATTGTAAAAGTTGTATCAGAAATGAATATTCTGAAAAGATATTAATATGAAAAGATATTGCATTCTACATATTAGTTTTTAATTAATTATATTATTGTTGATATTATATAATTTTTGTAAGATTCCAATCATAATAATTGTGTGTGTATATATCTATCTATCTGTCTATCTATATATATATATATATATATATATATATATATATATATATATATATATATATATATATATATATATATATATATAAATTACGATTACACATTTTTTCACAATCCTTGTTAGGACAGGAGATTGAGAAACCCAGGTTTGTTCTCATCATCACCCAGCTGGTTTAATGATCCTAAGTTTGGCAACATGATTCCTGGCAGTGTGAATTAACTCCACTTTCACTCCTTTTGAAACTGAGTTATGACAATGAAACGTCAGCTTCCAGAGAGGGTGTAACCTTTTAATTAAGATGCAAGGCAGACTGAGCGGATCCTGCTGTTATTTATCCACAAACAGACTGCCGTTAGCAGTGAGGGGAAGGATGATTAGAGCTCTCTTCTGATGATGAGAAGAAATATGCAACAGGTATTAAAGATTTGATCTGTGTTTTGAGTTACAGAGCAGTACAATATAGAGAGAAACAGTCATTAGCAAAAGCCCGATTAGATCCACCCTTTCTTTTCAATCACCTTAAGTAAAAGACCTTTTTAATAACTGGGTAAAAATTGCAAGAGTAAAACATGAGGCACATCAAGCCAAGACATGTTCTGCAAATGTATTACTTACTGAACACCTATCAGGAGATGTTCTGATAAATCTAATTCAGCCTACGGTGACAAACATGCTGTGGTACTACTTCTGTGCATGTTGTCTTTTTAAAGCAGATATAAAAATACTTAAGCAAACAGGGTTAAAGTGGAAGAATATTTGTAGATGTCTCTATGTGCCAAAATCCCTGTCTTGTCAAATATAGAGCACACAATGGCACTATTGAGATCTGAAGGTTTTTCTGTGACAGAAACTACATCTCCTCTTACTTGGATCGTCTGCATGGCTCAGTGAACAAGTAAGCTTGTGTTTCTGTATATTCATTTAGCATTGATATTTTAGCCCGCTCAAAGTATATTATTGTTTACTGTCTGAATCTGTGCTGTTTATTGTTTAATAAAAATAATGGAATTAAAAAAAAAACCTTTTGACTGGATGATAATATAAGATGATCAAGTGCCTGGAATAATCATTATACTTTTATATCATATTTCTGCATAATAAATGTGTCTGTTCACCCATGTCAGCCTGCTGCAGGCTACAAGGTTTAGTCTGACCGACCAAGTCATAGAGGCACTGCAGTAAAAGAAAAATATCTTCGGATCATTATTGCATTCTGAAATATATATAATTGAATTCATTGCAAAGCATTAGCATTAGGGCCAAAGATAAGTAAAATTCCCAAAGACATGCTTGAGATTATATAGGCCCTTCAAACTTAAATTATAGATTCGGAAAGCAACAAAACACTCCGATGTAAACAGCCTCACCACACGTGAATTATGATGCATCACACCAATTTACCCAGAGAACCTAGAATTAGAATTTCAGTGTTTACATTAGTGACCTCAAATACAGCTTTCATAGTCCCAGCTATGTTGCCTGGGTAATTATGACTAATTTTAATAGGGCTTGCGCAAACTGGATCTTAAGGTCGGTCACTGGTAAACTCTTTAACATTCTAAACACCCCTGATTTCATTAAGAAGACTACAAAATGTTGCTCCATTTCTAAAAGGGAAATTTGGAATGACCTGACTAAAGTCATGTAAGCAAAGCATCAGAGCAAAAAGGATAATTGAGCCAAATGCATCTCTGCTAAACGAAAATGACGCATTTATTACCACAGCAATCAGTGTAAGCATCCCTATTGCTTCCCAAGAAGATGGTACCCGCTTTTCTGATTTATTGTTGCCTAGTTACAATTATGTGCTTTATTTTCCCTCCTCTCTGACCCTGTCCTTCTCTAGAGAGGCTCTATCATATCATCTCTCGACTAGATTATCCTCTGAGTCTTCTTTGCAGGACCCATCCTCTCCTGTCAAGGAAATACAGAAGGGCAAGAGGCTTTACAGATCATGCCGATTTGTACTTTTTAATCAAGGCGGACCATCTCCAAGGCAGATGGCCTGGAATCATTTAAGGCCTTGTGTAGGAGATCCCAGCTCTACAAGATCAGTTAATTCAAACTTACATATAGGAGTTGTTTTTACTACAAATATTACTATTGTTTTATTATTATTATTATTATTATTATTATTAGTAGTAGTAGTAGTAATAGTAAATTGCAGTCACTCAGTGATTAGTTTTATTTTCACATACATTTGGTCTGGATATTCCGGTTTCTACCCACAGTGCAAAGTCAGAATCTGTGATGGTGAAGGTGACCCTAATGTCCCATGCCTTGCACCCTCTTCTGTACCTCATAATGGATAAATGGTTTGAAGACTGAAGGATGGATAGTATCAGTAGTATTAATGTAGAAGTAGTAATAGGAGTAGTACTGGTTATTATATGTGTAGTAGGGTATAGCAAACAAAATGTTTGAAATGCCCATGAAAGGGGTCAACAAGAAACACTTGTGAAGACATTTAAGAAATTGTTCTTCATTTTGCTTCTAGGCTTCAATTGCTTTGAATCCATTACAGTCGTCCAAAAATGTTCAGACTCCAGGGGATCAACTTGCATCCAGTTAAACAAATAATTCCTGACTCCCTGTCATAAACCATGTCTTCATTTACAAGGGTTAAAAAAAGAATCAGATTTATTACAATTTAGGAGCAAAAGGAGTAGTATATGCATACATGTGTGTTGTTTGGCGCCTGTATAAAGTTATAAATAGTAATGTAACCTATATATACACACACATTTTATTATTCCAACATATATAATTTGCTTAAAGTAACAGCTGCCAGCACATGTGAAAGCTGCTTGGCCATACGAGCTGGCTTTCTTTATACTTTTACCTCCATGTGACACCCATGTCGTGAGGGTTCACTCTGAGTGGAGAGGGACTCGGTGACCCCATACCAAGCATGAGTAGGCCTGCATGAGAGTGCATGTGCCTCCCCACTGAGAAAGCCCTGTTATCGTGTCAGTGCCGCCCTTCCTGAAACGCTGGCTCTGGGGCTCCCTTTCTTGTGTTCTCCACGAGTGCGCCACCACCTCAGTGCACAAGTCATTTCAATGCAAATGGGGCATAAAGTAATAAGGACCCCGAGGGCTGGCATCGACGGGAGACATTACCCCCACTAAAGGGACAGAGCCTGTCTCTTAATGAGGAAAACACCAGATAGACAGGCCCTTCCTAGTCCAGGAGCCCATTAGCTTTTCCGCTGAAGGCATTGGCATGCAGGCCACAGAAATTTCAAATCCAAAACATACACTCACAGAAACGCACACACACATACATACAGGTTTGTAATTATATCATTGTGGGGACTCTACATTCATTTATATGGGGAACACTCCAACAAGGAGTCCAAAAATACGACCTTAACCCCTACACAGCCCTAACCTTAACCATAAGTGATCAAACAAAATGCAAGACTTTTGGCATTTTTAGTTCCTTGACTGCATTCAGATGCAATCCTTGATTGATTGCAGATCTTAGTGGGGACCTGAAAAATGGTCCCCATAACGTCAAAATAACAGACTTTTATTACATTATGGGGGAAATTTGGTCCCCACAATGTAATATAAACATAATCGACACACACACGCACACACACATATGCTTGCTTACAGGAAGTTCCTCAGCTTCATCCTTCAAGTGCCTCATCACTCACATTGCTGACCAGTAATGTTTTGTTACTAGTATATTTATTTCGACAAATTATGTTTCAGGGAGACACCACCTTTGAGTTGTTAAAGGTTAAAGTTAATACATTTCAAATATATGAGCTTATGAAATTCTTTTTCTCCACCTTATTGGGTTTTGAGGGGAGTGGCAGAGGTCACTCACAAAGAATCAGTGCTTACAGCCCTGACTGGTTGATGCCCTCGCAAACTGCATGATGGTATATGTTTCTATAAAAAAGAGAAATATTACACAGTATGGAGTAAGAGTTGATTCATAATAAAGCCTTCCTTTTTGTCCCACTCCCCTCAGAATGTTTCCTGTAATAACACAGATGACAGATGGGTGACAAGGCGTTCTGCCAAAATTGACAAGGTATCATGATAATCTCTCCCTTAGCATCGCAGTGACTGCAGCTCAACATGCTCGGGTCTCAGGGGCGAGCTCTTGCAATCGCAGGCACGGATCAGCACAGTGTTTCCCAACGCAAAGGAGCTCAGACTGTGAAGTGACAAGAATCACATTTTACACCCAAGAAGGCAATTAAATAGCAAAACTCATTGCAAGACACAAATAAAAAAAGAACAAGACACTCTGCCCTAATGAGATTTCAGATGTCCAAAAATTAATTAAATACTGCTTTTTGCAAGACTAATCTGTTTATGCAACATTCATTATACACCGTTAAAATTCTTCCTCCCATGTTTCTTATTTCCCCCTTGCCTGCAAAGACAAGAATATATGGGTTCTGTTATCTAATCAGTATTCATAATAGCTTAGCAATTAGAAACCACATAATTACACTTCGGCAGTCCCTTAAAGTAAAGTGTTCAACAAGTATTGACTGAAAAAGAGGCGCACATTAAATAACTGCATAAGTACATTTTGCATTGCTTTAAAGGTATAAATCAATTTGAAGCAGACACACACAAGCAAAAAGCGTTTTATAATGGGTTGCCAAATAAAAATACCATCTCATTTCCATTTATGGTCTTTTATTATGGTCTTTTACTACACCTTGACATATTTTAACTCAAAAATCAAACAATGAGATAAGACTATGCCGAAATAATTTGCCCGTTTCAATATTTATATGGTCCTGAAGTTCTTTATAGGAAGCAAACAAAAAAAAGTTGTTTTTTTTTTTGGTGGGGACATAATAACAATAGAGACTATTGACCATTTGGAATTGAATTATGTCATAAGGTGAGAAAATATAATTTTGATATAATTTTCAGTTTTGTGTTATCATATTAAAAATATAGCACACACAGACACCCTGAGTAGTACAGGAAGGAAAGGAATAATAGCAATACATGAAGGCCCTTAAATGAGATGGAAATCTGTTAGCCTACTCAGACTGGAAAGGGTCTCATTACCGTTTTTTTGGGACAAAATCACTTATTTTTATTCACAACACATAATTAGTTGATGCAGCTAAAAAAGTGCTGAACTATTGTTTATAATTTTTAGCCCCATGCATCTAGAACAGTCTTGTCATTATTAGTGAAAACAGGTCCCATGCTTGCAAGCATGTACTATATCAGTGTTGAGGGTTGGAAAGAAGCAAAGTTAGGGCTCCATAGAACAGCTTTCTTTTTGCTGTTAAGGAAACACACTACTTCCCTTGAAATCAATTTAATTGTAAAATGTAATTAAGCAAAATGCCCATTCTCATGTGCTCTTTTTTTAGAATAGAGACGAACAGTAAAATAGAAATTACACCCTAAAGCATTTAGTGTTTTTCACTGAGTGTTAACCTTAAGGTAATAGAATTGCCACTCTGTTGCACCATACCTTTTTAAAACAAGGCATCAAAACAGACCAGATGTGAACTTGAATGACAAATGTATTAAAAAAGATTATTCAAACCCATTTGTTTGTCGTATTTCACTCCAAATCAGTTATTGTGGGGACACAATTTTCATTTTTTCTTTCTTTTTTTCCCCCTATGAACACAATTGTTGAAATTGAAGTGTTAACCATTGTATTAGGCTACAATTGAGGTGTTATTTTAATTTTATTGTTTTTTATTTATTTATTTTTTTTATGTAACACTACGTAAACCTGAAATTACCTGAAAAATCGGTCCTTAGATCATTTTCAAACTACATTCACACTATTTTATTGTAGAAGTTCTGAGTGGAAGCATTTTGATGGATGCTAACTGGGTAAATCACGTGATTTATTGCAATCCATGAAACATAAATATTATATAAGGTTACTGGGTGGTGCAGTGTAGTCAATGTAGCCCGTAAACTTTCACACAGGTCTTTATCCATTAATCTAAGTATAATGGAAAATATAAATATATGTTTTATATATAACAGAAAAACTTATATTCAATGAAAGGAAAGTTTTTTTGGAGTTTGGCCTTTATTTGCATTGCCGTGCACTGTAAAGTTAATTGCCCATTTTATAATTTGTTTCTTTAATAATTTGTTTGGAATGTCATTAATAATTTTTTTGTCAGTCTCTTGCTTTTTCAATCTACCCACATAAGTCATTAGCTACTGTACATTGATTGCTGTTTACATCAACAATATTGATGGTGTATGACATCGATTCGCCCGAGTTACCTAATGAAGGTAAACCTGACTAATTTATACAATTTCATTTACATTTTTGCACATTTATATGCTTGCCAGTTCCAAAAGATGAATTTATTCATGATTCATCGGTTTCTTAGTACCGTAACTGCCTTTCAGTCCCTGCAAACTGGTTCCATAGTTTTGGGATATCTGCCTGAATCTGTAATTCTGCAATTAACAACAAAACAACAACAACAATAATAATTATAATAACAAAACACCTAAAATGCTAAAATAATGCATTAAAATATGAACATGTATTCTAAGACAGTTCTGAAATGAAAGTTTATACCATACTGCTTAATTGTACTGCATATAAAAAGCTTTAAATAGAAAAAAATCTGTGATCAGTAGTTTAAAAGAGTACTAGAGATGGAAGTCAAGTAGAGGCGGTTTATGTAGTATCAAATGGCATTCCCTTCATGCTTTCGACCTCGACAAAGCAACGGCATCTTTCATTCTCAAAGGTATTGTATGACAGGAGAAAATCATCTCATGCGTGCAGCCTCTAATGAATGCATTCCAGGATTAGGTTTGTGCTGCAGGCAAATCCTTGCATCAATTAATCATCAATTAATATAAAAGCCTCTAATTTAGTTCTGCTTAATTAATACACAGTTCCTAATTTGGGAAGTTTAATTAATCAATTCTAAAATAGCTCCCCATGTGGCAAGGCTGCAACATTACAAAGCATGTGTGTGTGTGTGTGTGTGGGGGGGGGTTGTTGTTACATGCAAATCAGTATGGAACGCAAGGGAATGCATGTCCTTTCAGAATGGTGAATTTATTATAATCATTACAAGAAAAGGTGAAAATATTGTCTTTCTAATACAGAATTTAAAAGATTAGATGATGAGAGCTGGGAGACTTAGCTACACAATTCACTGTGACTGTAGTACTTTGATCAGTGTTCCATCAAGCTGGTCATGCTCAAAGACACAAGAATAATAAGCTGAAAGAATTAGACCACAGGTTGCCTTTCCTCCAAAGAAATAATGCATACCGGCATCCCAGTTCTAGTTACAGAAGTTTGTCATCTTAGGAGGTTCTCAACTGAAGATCGGCTTAGACCTTAGTTTGCTCATGTATACAGCTGACTGTTTTTCTACATGAATTGAGGCAGGCTTCTCGCTCCAGATTTCCACCACACTCTTTTCTTTCTCACTTCCTGGACCGAGAGCTAACCTATTTGTTCAGATGATCTATTTTAAATTATGCAAGCAATTTTGCTGCACCATGTTATGTAACTCACCAGTAGTACAGTGCCAATAGATTGCTTATACTTATTTGCGTACACTGTTATTTTACAGGAACACTGCACATAGGTTTATGAACAATTCAGTCTGAAGGTAATATTAACATTAGATGTATTCAAATAAACATGAACCTGAGAAATTTTGCCAAAAAAAAAGAATACAGATTCACCTGACTCCACACTACAATGCATATTAGCAGACTGTGGAGCTAAGATTGAGGTAAGTGGTTAATTATTCATTCTATTAAACAAATTGTTTGCAAACAAACAAACATATATCCACCAGCTACAGTACAGTTATTGGATCTGGCAGGCCGAGCCTATGTATGGTTTTATGGGTAAGATTGTGGGAATAGGCATCCTTCTCCAGAAGCTCTCACTGAACACATCCAGTGTCTTTTCTCCAAAGGGAACATATGTAAAAATAAATAAATGAATGATCAGTTTTGCATATGCCATACAGAGACCAGAATGTGTCCTGCTTCTCTGCTTGCCAAGGCCACAAAATCCAGAATCAGTATATTTCTTAGAAGCCAAATACCAACCGAAGCCAGTGAAAAGTGCTTTGCCAGATACAGGGAAAGCTAAAAACTTCCTCATTAAGTTCCTACTGCAATTGAACAGACATGACCAATGGGATTCCTGTCTTGCCTGTGGTTAGCTTATGTTTTAGCTAGCTGGCTGCCCCATGTTCGGTGTTTTGCATGCATATAGCATTTCTCTTATCAAGGTTTTATCCCTAAATATCATGCAGCCTACTCCAAGCCATTTTGTCCTATTTCACATGGACAATTAAATGGGTACACTTTGAAAATATGGAACATATGGGCTCCTCTAATTAGCCAATTTCTCTTGCCAGTACATTTGTCTTACCTAATACCCAATGAAAATGTGCCATAGCAATAAATGTTAACCATAAAATTTCCTTTTACAAAAATCAACAGTTATATTGCACCATTTAATGGTGCCATCAGTCTATAACCTTTTTAACTTTTTTTTTGGTACACTGTGGATAATTTCTGGCACCTTTGATACACAAGTTTACAAAATTTGTTGTGGAATATTTCTTACCTTATCTTACTATGTTTGTAGCTGATGTACATTAAATATTATCTCAGTCATGTTTAATGTGTCTGCTCTTGGTAATGTAACTGGCAATAATTATTCTTATGCCAGAAAACTGTCATTTTTACTTGCTACCTAGTAAATGATATTCCATGTTCATTTATAAAAAGTTTGCTTGGCTAGACTAAATGGTGGTGACTTCAGTGCACAAAGACAAAAGAGCAGGGAACAAGAAGGTATGAGGTATGAGGAATGGTCAGGAAAAGAGAAGGGAAAACAAAAATGGGAAAGAAAACTTGGGCAACAACAATGGGTGGGGGGAAGGGATGAGAATTGCAGGAAACTGGAAAAAAGTAGGAACTTGTAGGCCGGAATGGGAATGACCACTTACCCTGCTCAAGGGTTTGAGGTTTAGCTAAGGTCGCCTTCATCTTGAGGGCCTCCTTGTTGGACATGTCACAACAGGAACCTTTGTTTGTGTCCTGGTCGCTATCGGCCTGGTCGCTGTCACCATGTCCGCTGTCCCTCAGGCTTGCCCGCTCTGGGTCCTTGAATGTAGAGCTGCTAAAATATAAAAAATAAAACTATGGAACCAGGGAATCTACACCTCTGGGCCCTATTCTGAACAGCATCGTCTGCGGAGGAAAACACTAACTTGAGTAGCAAACACAATGCTTGAGCAAGTTATTTAATGGCCCTTACCTTTGAACAAACTGCTGTCTGCTGCCCATGTAATTGGGCTCTGGTGGAAAATTATCTGTCTGTGAAGGAGAAAGGAGAAAATTTACGTATCGCATGTCTCAGAAGGATCTCCTGCCGTGTGGCAAGATTTCCTAACGGAGAAACGGTTAATTGTCTGATAGCCCCCATTAACATTCCTGCTTTTGTTGTATGAAGAAACACAGGAGATATCACATGTTTTAAGATGGAAATTGTGGATCCAAAAGCCCGTGGTCTTAGTTTGGTTTATCCTTTGCATGAGCTGATGTAATTACATTTCAGCAGGCGTAAGTATAGATGGTTTACACATACATCTGTGCCTTAATTATTGGACATTCCTTGGAAATGTAGCCGCCAAGAAAGTCAAGAAAGCTCTCAGACACTGTAGCATAACAGAAATGGTGTGAACGTGTCAGACATCAGCACAGCAAGACACCTAGCAGAAAAAAAATGGATTTCATTCACCATTTTCGCACTGATAATAAGAAAAAGCTTTCATGCTGCTTCTTGTGATTTAACAGCTGATGTCAAATGAATTCTTGCCGAATCAGTCATCAGTACATCTCTGCTCCGGGAATAACACCATTTTTCGGAAACATGTTAACTATTGGACCTTACGGAGAAAATTTTACCAAAAATCCTATACAAATATTACTTACGAACATTATTGCAATTAATTGTTCCTTTTGTTCAGTGATTCTCAACCGGTCTTTGGGGATCCCAGGATGCTCCATGGTTCTGCTCCCTCCCATCTCCCTACCAGAGCAAAACTGTGGACTGTCTGGGGGTCGCTGAGGACCAGGTTGAGAAACACTGCTTTAGGTGACTTAGTGGGTATCTCCATTGCCTCACACCTCAGTTGGCAGTTCGAATCTCGCCTCTACTTTCTATGTTCTCCCTGGGTCCTGTGGGTTTCCTCCAGGTACTCTAACTTCCTCTAACAATCCCAAAATGTTCAGTTAGGCTAACGGGTGTCACTAAATTTCCTATAGTATGTGCGTGCATCCCATTGGGGGTGTACTCCACGTTTGTGTCCTATGCTGCCTGGAATAGACTCATGGCCCCCTGTGATCTTGAGCAAAATACACTGTTAGAAGAAGGATGAGTAGGTGGTATAAGAAGCACTCAGAAATATACAGGGATACAAATGCACACCGAGGACTGAAAGTGTTCAGAGTAGGTGGTAAGTGTTAATGTGGGGCCCATTTGGTCTTTGGCTAGAAGAATGCTGAGGGATCGTGCTCTACCCTCAAGGACACTTTAGGACATCATAAATAGTACATAAAGATGGAGACGTGTGAAAGTTGGGACCATAGAAATCTGTGCGCCTTTATATGCTTATGTATAAAACCAGCTTGCAAGCATTTCTTAAAAGTAAATGGAATCCCATTTTTTTTTGTCAGCTTCAATTAATATTACTCTAAATGCCTCAGGTTGGTATTTAAACATAGCCTTCAAAACATTATCGACAACAGTGAATAATGTCATCTCTGGTCATTATTATTAATCTTTAAAGTCTAAACAGGGAATCCCGTTTAAATTTTTCCCTAAAATGTAAGCTGCTGTGTGAATTCATAATTAAAAAACAAGGCCTGTAGCAGAAGGTTGCAGGCTAAAATCCGGGAAGGTTAATGTACTGCAGTTTTTGATGTACTGCGCTCTAGCCTAGGAATAAGGACGTAACCTTGCCTCAGTAAACACCCAGCTGTATACATGAGCAAAATGCAAATAAACAAGTCATAAAGAATGCACTACACAGGAGTGAGGGACATTCTGTGATGTTAACCCAGAATCTTGTATAACAGCATTTAGCAAGAGTTTCAGCTTCGCTTTGTGCCTTGTGTCACGGCACTCTGTGCTGGTCCTCTGGAAATGTCAGCTGCATGACCGCTAACCCAGCGTAACGAGACCATGCGGGGGCGCACCGCTAGAACCTTTTCTTCATGCTGTTGCTGTGGTCACATAAGGAGCACAACCTACCAGAAAGGTCACTGTCGACAGGAACTGCTGTTACAACTATCCCGTGAAACACCAGTTATTTTGTTTAAAAAAAAAAAAATCAAAAGTATTACAATAAATGTGCAGAACTGCAGTCTACTATATTTAACCATTTAATGTTAGAAAAGAATGACTTTCTTTCCTGAATCTAAATTCATTTGATCTATTTTAATGTTCCAGTTAACAATATAAAACAAGATGCCAGTGATGCTGTAATTATAGTGTTGGAAAATGCAGTAGAAAGTAGATTTGACAAAGATCAATTGAAGTGCAACCCATTATTTAAACATTCATTTAATTGTTCTAAAATGTCTATCCATCGAACCATTTGTTAGCCTTCAGAATGAACTGAGGAAGGAAAAAATTTTATGAGTAATACAAGTATGGCAGGAAAATTACCACCCATGTGCTGACAGCCATTATCTGACATTGCATTTGCAAGAGATGATACAGTACATCCATCCATCCATCCATTAACTGTTTATCCTGGTCAAGCCTGTAGGGGATCTGAAGCCTATCCCAGCAGCAAAGGGCACAAGGCTGGGGTTATAGCAGATGTTTGTTTTTAAGGTGATGAATGCATTTTTACCAGTTTTGCCAGGCAAGCTCATATTGAACATTCTCAATAAATCCATAAAAGGCCCAGCGATATTACACAGTGCCAAAAAATAAACATTTCTAAGCAGTAAGTGTATGTTCTTCTGTGGATGTATAACATGGTTTAGCTGGGAAATTCTTAACCCGATCCTCAAGGACGCGTAGCCAGTACTCATCTTTCCTCCCTCCCAGGTCCCTTCAGCAAAAACAGGTGGGCTGTGAGGGGATCCTCGAAGACCCGTTTAACCATTGGAATGACTGAGAAACACTGGAATAAGTTTATCTTATAAATTATACAGGTCAAAGCATTCAATTATCCACATGAGTTGAAAGCACACCTCCAAGCTACGGTATGAAGCACAAATAATTCCTTTGACTTGTGCTTTATACACCAAAAAACACATGCTGCAGGCAAGTCAGCAACAGTTCACCATGAAACCCATAGTACAAACATAGTTATTTTGAAGTAAAATTGCATATACTCAGAATTATACCCCCCCCCCCAAAAAAAAAAAAAAAAAGAGTAAAAAGTTGGTAGTGGGAGAGGAAAACAATTTTTTAAAAAGGCATAATAATTGTAGTGACAATAATTTTAAACTTACTCTTTATGGTGGTAGCACATAAGGATGACATTAAATTAATTATATGTTATTATATGTTAATATTGAAAGTTTGGAAGTTAGGAATTTGGAAAGAATCCATTCAAGGTAAAATTAAAAGCCTCGCAGCTTGTTTTGCCCATAACGAATGTGACCACATCATCAAAATTCTCCAACAAGTAACTGTCACAGATAAACAGTCACTTCTAGACTGGTTGTCAATTCATCCAAAATTGATTTTTCTGGGTAAACAAACAAAATGGGGCAAAATGGCAGATTCTCTATAAGAGTGCTTATTAAGCAGAGCGAACATGCTGAGAAAATCTGTCATTTTTTTTTTCTCTTGCAAATTTGACTTGATACTGGTATCAGATCCTCCTCGATTTTTCTTCCATTTGATGAAATAAAGCACATAATGTTGAGGGACTCACTTTCCAAAAGATACTTTAATACAGATCGATGCCACAAATAAAGAAATCACAATTCCAATGCTCTTTATTTACTTTACTCTTTATATTTTGGACCATCACATTGACTGTGCGCAATAAAATGTAATGAGTAAAATAAATTAAATCCTACTACAAACACTGAGCCAACAATTCATTGTTTTGATATCATCTTTTTAAAAAAGTCTAGACTTCAGCTAAAGGTTTCAATTAAGATTAGCTGTGTACAGAAACCATATGACTGATTAAGCAGGCAGATGCAGATTATCAAAAAAATTGCTGAACCCTGGTACTCTGCCAAGACTTCATGACTAAAACTGCCAAAATGGTGTTTGATGCTAAATCATATGTAATTTATTCAAAGACTACTAAAGCAAACCGCAATGTTTTCCCTAAGAGTCTGAATTGTATACCATCAAATTATGCAGAGCTTAGTTTACCGTTAAATGAGGAATATTTTAAAAAATCATCTGGGCTGAATGTGAAACATATCAGCCACTAATTCAACTTAATCCTCCACCAAGATTCAGCAAGTGGATCCTGGTAGTATCAGCTGATTCAGAATAACTCCCACAGTCCAGAACAACAGGCTTTAAAGAAATACAGAGACATATCATAGCTGTCCAACTGCATTAAACATATTCTCCTTATTTACTAAAGATCAGCACTTAGTACTGGCATGACCGCCAATAAAAAACACATTAAGGAGCTGTTGAAAAGGTTTTCCACTCTAAATTAGACTGCAGATGTATCTTATGGCCTCAGATTCCCCTGTCAATTTAATATATGCGTTCAATATGTGTTGAACTCCAGTCAAGTAAAAAACGCAGGCCTGAATACAATTAATGGAGTTATCCTACCAGTGTAGCTGGGTTTGTGTTTATTGAGCTCAGCCTTGTTTTGAGGAGCTGTGAAATGGGATTATAAGGTTACCCTGTGTACATCTGGCTGTCTGGTGCATAAATATTTCTGTAATTTGATCACACAAGCTGCAGGAACACCTGTCTAATCACTGATTTTGGGTAGGGTTTTGTTTTGTTCCACTGCAGGGATTCTGGATAGTGGCTCAACAATCTGGTCCAAAGCACACACAGAATTAGTGTTTATCAAAGAGGGTTTCCAGTTAGCAGCGGGCACCTGTACATGATGGCAAGCTCTCACTGCTGTACATATATTGGGGGAAAATGTGCTTCTGTTGCTGCAGCTGTTTCAGCTGTATGTTTGAGACGCAGACTTCACTGTGATGTCACATGACTCAAGACAAGCACTTCAGTGGCAGAAGATCTACGATTTATTGGTGACCGGTGACCGACACCATGCTGCACAAAAACCTCCTGTTTATTAAATCATTCCATGCATTGGTGCTGTTCAGTCTCTGAGAGATGTGTCCTTTGCTGTCAATAGACTGTAAGCACATAACTCAGTGGGAAGGGCTTTTATGCGCCTTTACGCACATGTGCAGTGAGCGGGACGCCATCTGTGGCCGCCTTGTTCCTCTTCATGCACTGCCAACTTCCTTAAAATTTGCATTTTGAAATCACTGTCCACTGCAGGCACCCAGAGATCACCGTTTCAAGTGTGCCAGCCTTTAAACCCCCCCTCCCCGACTTTATCTGGACATTATGTAAAGTTCAGAAATAGAAAATTTCCATTCCTTGAATGTTAGCCAACGTCATCCAAAGAAATTGTCTGTGATGTGAAACATTGTGCTGAGTTTAACACATTTATAAAGCAAGACAAATGTTTGCAGTCGTTCAAAGAGTGAATAAAAAGAATGCAGCTTTGACTATAGGTAATTTGAGTAAATAAATGATGCGAACAATATGCTGAGATATAGAAAGTAGATAAGAGAAAGCGAGGCACTCCCTCCTTACACCACCAGAACATATTTTATTTACAAAAATTGTCACACAGTTTTCTAATGGTGTACATTTGCAGAACAGTGAGCAAGAATCATACCGAGCATTTAATAGATGACGATGTAGAAAGAACAATTTGCCGCAAGTTAAGAAAGTGTGTGTAATTGAGTGAGTGAGATGTAAGTGCTTGCATCACAAAATCTCGTGCTGCTAGTGTCTGATGACTCGGTAAACATGCCGGATTTATACTCCACAAGTTGGCAAGTTTGCTTCACGCTTGGCAGCTAAGATTTAGGTTAATGAGTCGCTTTCACAGCGCTCGTTTCTGGCCAAATCACTGAAGCGTTAACAGCTGAACATGATAAGATGGGGCTTTTTCATATTTACTTATTATCATTCTTGCTTTTGCTTTTTTATTTAAATTTTATTATTTTATCTGTATGACAGCAACTTTGTACCCTTAAGATATATGAAAACAAAAATCCCCCCCCCCCCCCCCCACACACACACACACAAATACTTACCCCCAAAAAAGAAAAGGTTTATGAGTTTAACAGTTAAAAGAAAGGTAGTCATATAATGGCTGACAGGTTGAAATTTAAGTAGTGACTACATGGACATCTCATACCATGTAAGTGACCCATGGACAACAGCAATCATTGATAAACTTTTAAAATCAATCATAAGAGTTTGAAATAGAAATGATCATTTCAAAATCACTAAAGATGCATGAACAGAATAAGTAAAAGAATTCCACTTCTTGATTTACTTGTTTCATGTAAGCCGCAATATCATGAAGCAGTCCAGCTCTAATTCTTAAATAGGGAATGATTCAGCATAATAGAATGTTAAGCTAGGAGTAGAACGTTAAGCTAATTTTAGTCAATTCATATGAGAAGTTTGGGTAAATTAATAAAATTAAACAAAGTCTATCATTACATTGACAAACTCTGATCAGAAATGACCGTAATCTCAGCTGGGCCATCTCTGGCCATCTGGTCTCCCCTCCCCCACTCAGCAGCCCTTTTTGGCTTTATCCTTCTTAAATGCTGGCTCCTCTATGGTGGAATTCCCAGCAAGAATTAAAAACTATACGGTCACTAGCAATCTCTGTTCCTCTGGTATCTCTCAGCTTCATGTCTATAGTCCTATGTGTACTCGTTTGACTTCTGGAGTCTTATATTATCAGTAGATGTATTTGTGAGCTTCAGACATTTCTCAGTATCGACATTTATTTTGTAATGACTATAAATCTTTCCGTATGACAGCACTCTAGACTTACATAAAATATCCTTTTAAACAATCTATGAATAAACTGTTGCTGAAATGGGATAATCATACACAGGGACAAATGCTAGTGTAATTTGTATAGAAAGGGAACAAATTTTGGCTTTACACTTACTGAAAAATAGCTAAAGGTTCACAGCTAAAATGAAAGAAAGTAAAGTTCTACTTGAACTTAAAGCACTTTTGTCCTCTAAACTTCATGAATCACTTCAGAGGAAGCAAAGAAACATGAAAGGAAAGTGAAATGGGCTTGAAAGAGGGTATCAGAACAGAGCACATTAAAATAATGACAAGGTCTCTGAAATGCCCACCACTGATGAGGTGCATGGCTCCTTTTATGCAGAGTGCTGAGACGCAGGGAGAATAAAGTAGCAAGTAGCCAAGTGAGAGGGGAGCAGAGAAGAAGAGAAACCGCCCTGACAACTGAGAAAGTAAACACGGCTTTAAAGTGTTTACTGCTAATATCCTTTCAATGAAGACTCCCATGGATCGACACGAGAGGAATGTCTGTTTTAGGGTGTCGTATGGTAGCAAACACCCACAAAGGTCAACATAATAAGTTCAGCTTTAGCTTAAGTCAGTGGCTCTTCTAAAAATATTTTGAGCATGTATAAATGGATTTGCAATTTAAATGAGCAAAATCACAGACAAAAATGTAAAACAAACCAACTGAAAGATTGAGAATCAGCCACCTTTACTAAAATCAACTTACATCTTCCGAAGGATTACTATCCGGTTTAATTTACTTTATTTGTGCTATGCATTAATTGTTCTGA
Organism: Brienomyrus brachyistius; assembly: GCF_023856365.1. Taxonomy (NCBI): domain Eukaryota; kingdom Metazoa; phylum Chordata; class Actinopteri; order Osteoglossiformes; family Mormyridae; genus Brienomyrus; species Brienomyrus brachyistius. The sequence goes on along the minus strand of NC_064533.1, from coordinate 39,452,680 downwards.
AAGCTGGATCTGGAAAATGCATGCTGGTGTTTCATAATTCGTTAAGGTAATTATCCCAGACATCCATAGCTAAGCAAAAACAAGAAAATACTAAACAATCTCCCATTCAAACATCTATATGTGAGTCACCATTGCTGAGAAAATGCACTATCCCACTGATTTCTGAGTCTCTCCAGCATACTGCAAGATGCTGAATTGCCTCTATTATGTAAATGCTGCATAACCAAACTCTGATGACATCTTCCTGGCTTACGGAGGCATGTTTTAGGTTCACTTGCATGTCATATAATATATTTTATATTAGGTATACAACTGATCTTTGTACCAGATTATTTCACTTGTTACTGAAAAGACCCAACAATGCAGTTTGCCAGTTGCCCAGCTTTACAAATACCTTTGTAAATGTTGTGCTTTTAAATCAGTACTCTGTTTTACTCAGTTTTCAGTTAGTAAATGAGCCAATTAAACATCCTGCCTTTGAGAACACCTGGGGGAGAGAAGGGACATAAGAATGGGAATATAATAATTCTGGGGAGTCCTGGGATACACAAACACTGGCTATCTCAGTAAGCGCACACTTTATATAACAGGGCTGAGGGGGGGTGTGGTCTGCTGGAGGGGGGGGGGGGGCAGGCAGGGTCGTTGGCTTCTGGGTGGGGGCACAGGATTTTCATCACAACATGCCACTGGAAAAAGCGCTGTAATGATGTTAGACGCTGGATGAGAACCCATCTGTGTGGATCCTACAAGCCAAGTCCACATCAGGTCCCATGTGAAGTGGGGAGTGAGGAGAGGTCCGACGTATGACTTACATAGTCAAGGAGCAACGAACATGTGAGTCAAGGAATAACTGACAAGTTAGTTTGGGAATAACTGTAACTTGGAAGGTATTGTGTCTCTGAATGGGGAAACGCCTTTTAAGTGGTAACTATATTGATACCTGCATAGGTATAATGAATAAAATTTAGACATAACACTGTCAAGAAAACTCAATGCTTTTCTTATTAATTAAAATGAAAAAAAAATGCATTTTGCGACTGGAGAGACAGCCAAACAAAGCCAAAAAGCAAAGAATGACACATGAACACTGATGCACAATACTACAAAATAATACATCTACACCTGACCAATGGAGTCTGTGAAAGTATTGTTACACAATATCAAGCATATTCTATTCCTAAAAACTATTTAAATGTAGCTTTTCAATAACTCTTTAGAAATAATTCAATAGAGCTTATTAGTGGAAAACTATTTACTGTATGATTCTCTTATAAAAGACTTGATTATCACCTCTCCCTGAAAGGAGTACCCATTCCTTTTCACTACAGCAAAAGGCAGAGTTAATGGATGCCTAATATATCATTCCATTAACCTACAGAAAGCTGTTAACAATCCATCAATGGCAGGACGGTATAAAGGAGAGGTATTTGAGAGGACAGACAGAGTATTCTCTGATGGATAGAGTCAGGGCTGCAGACACTTCTTCCTTTGCAAAATTGGCGCTGATCTGCACAGCTTGTTTTGAGCCACTAGGGCCCTACTGGTTTCTCACTGCTGGCCTGGATCAGTGGAGATTTAGAGTGAAGAGGAGAAGAACGTGTGACAAAAGTAAGTGGTGGGGTGGGGTGGGGGGGAGACTTTGATGCTCGTACTGCTGGGTCTCCACACACATCCTGAAACCAATTATCTCCCCAGTCTAGACTGATCTGGTGATTTGGGGGGCTCAATGAGTCAAACTGTACTGACGTTCAAGAAACAGATGGAGTCACGAGATGCGTATTGTTGTATATTCCACAGGACTGGCCCCTGACATACATGACATCAGTGGGTGACCACAGGGGCCTCTTGACATACTATAATGCATCGGTTCCTAAAATTCCATTGAAAGGACGACACCCACAACCTTCCCAAACGCCTCAAAAATTAGGGTCGACTCTGCTTCAGCTGAAGACACCCGATAGTTCTTTCCAGAGATTCTCTTTCAATCATTTTTCTGAGGGTAGAAAAAGGAACGCCCTCAGCCACAATTCAAGTACACCTTAGTTTGTGTGCATATTAAAATCTGTCAACTCGTGTAAAATTGTAATGTACTGACAAGTTATATATTGCAGAAGATTCAAGGTACATGTTTTGTGCCGGCTGAGGTTAAGAAACGACCATTTTATGCGGCTTTCCAAATCCGCTTCAAGTTCTTTGCCTGCCAACTTCCCCCCGGAAACAAATTTATCCTTAGCCACACCAATGAGCAAATCTACACAGAGCAGAGGGAGAATTGCAAATGAACTTACTGTGGGAACAGATTATCATCTCTAGTAATTCCTATTGTATGGGAGGGTTTTGGGGACATTTATGCTAAGAAAGGAAACAATATAACAAGACAATTTGGCTATTATACATTCTCAAAAGACTTTGCAGAAACAAGGCAATTTCCCTATGCAAGGTTTCCCCTCCTGCCTGTATGGATATCCATGACGGTGGATTTGCTAAGCGGTTTTGACACAGGGAGGCGAAAATGGATTAAGGGATCATGTTTCCCTGTACCCTCATGTACCATTCACATGCTAAACACCATGGAGTGCAAGTGTACCCCATTTCTGTATTGCTTTTTACTCAGACTCGTGAAGATTCCTGTGACTCAGAACAAAGCCATAAGGAAAGTGTGTGGAAAAGAATAGGGAAGGTGGAAGCAAACAAAAAGCCGAAGATGTTTCAGTCATAATGCTTCCATAACGATGAAATGAGAGCAGAGGCTTGGCACAAATTAACCTACAGTACAGTCTTATGCCACTAGGTGAGCAATCATTAGCCAGAAACTCACTTCACAATGTGTACTCTGTTTTCACTAATTAATCCTTATTAAGCTGAATTCAACTACACTTAAAATACTACCAGGTTACATAATGAGAGATGGTCATACATATACATATATTTAACTTTAAAGAACTGTACAGAACATTAAAATCAGACTATTATTACATTTTGGCCAAATGGTCCTAGATGAGTTGATAAATAAAATGCAAATACAATAGTAAAGGATATAATTTTGCCACCAAGTCTACATTTCACACGAATCTGTAGTGGCCTCATTCATAGTCTTCCAAAGTTAGGGTTAGTCCACACCGATCAAATCTGCTGATGGACTGAATGTGGTAATTTACTCTTATTTTTTCCAGGGTAGCATTGGCAAGGTGCATTTATATCATAGGCTATTGTAGAATATGGTATTCTAGAAATGTAGTAACCCTTTAACCTTGCCTGTGCTGTGCTTATGAACCATCAAACAAGGTATAGCATTAATCAGCTAGGCCCAGAAGAAACAATCACCAGGCAAATCTTCTGCTGAGAACCAAGCTGACCTCCCATACTGCAATATCTCTCTAAAGAAGAATACTCATGCAGAATAGCCTCTCTTTTTGGAGGCAATACAGTAGCTTTCTTGTCTAAATAAATTTAAGAGGCTAAAAATGAGCAACATCAACATTTCAGTGTGACTTGAGTGCAAATTCCACAAACACTGAGGTGTGCTATATCCTTATTCGGAAAATATTGCATCACTGAGTGGAAAAGAGAAACTGTACTTCCTGAAACGTCCGACATCTTCAGTGTGCCGGGCAGCCCTCAATGCCGTCTTATTTATTAGCTATGACTGGATCGATACTTGGAACACAAGTGCTGGTACTCTGCGACTGAATAATTTCACCATCACAAATGCGCCTCAGGACATGAGACATGGACTACGACTACCAGGGATGATATGAAATGTGCTACCATTGTTTCATTACTCGAATGGCATTGTCACAGATACTGCTATGGTATTATAGCTGTCAGAGAAGTGCTCTTAAAATTAAGTTCAAATCCTAACAGTCGGGAGATCTAATGCTAATTCATCAAAACTGTCTCAAGTGGACTGCAATGCGACCTAAAATTATAAGAAAGCTTTGGGTATACATTTCCGCTCTGTAAGTTGAAAAAAAAAAAAGTTCTTTTTTACCAGAGCTTTTTAATGCAAATGAAATACACAAGGTTCTACTTAGGCAAAATAATAACTGAAAGTCCAAGTATTCCTTTATTTCCGTTTAAATGAACATTTATTTTCCATATTCTTGTAAATGTCATGTGAATATTTACTTTGATTTTTGATGGGTAATGTAAAAAACAATTATGCGTAGTGCCCTTTAATATAGAAATTAAAATTGTATTATTTATATAATTGAAATCAGGAATGAGATACCTGAGTTATTACAAACTGAATTGCATGAGCAGACTGCAGGATGAACAGCACTGATGCAAATATCTGTAAATTTACATAATTTAGTATTACACACCTAATACACAGCTTCTCTGTTTCAGTGGCAGGGCATATGCCTTCTTGAACAAACATACCTCTAGATGAAGATTTGTTCAAAAAAAGAAGTGCATATGTTTGAAAAGTAAACTGAAGGTCTTAGTTCAGGCTCGGTTCCAAAAATTTGCCACAGTACTGAGAGAACACTACATTTCAGCTCGCCACTGGGATGACCTCAATTTTATAAAAAATGTCTTAGTGCAATCAAAAGAGTGAAAATGCCAAAAGTCTTATATTTTGTTTGGTTACTTACGGTTAGGGCTACGGCTGCATAGGGGTTAAAGCTTTCATTGTTGGGATTAGGGTTTTACCCATAGAAATGAATGGAGAGTCCCCACAAAGATATAATTACAAACCTGTATGTGTGTGTGTGTAGATCCATAGTTGATTTTGTGTAATTGCAGGAACCAGAACCCATTTGGTCTCAGAGGTACAAATCAGATAATGTGATGGCAAATCTGTGTAAATGCTAAGCCATGTCAGTAACAGTCCATTTTTATCAACACATACCAACCACAAAGCAATGCCATTTTCAGTCAGTTCCCACTCTACCTGTATACTGGTGGACATTCCAAGCGTCCGCCACTGAGCCATGCGGTTAGAACACGGTTTATGTGCTCAGAAAACATCAGAGTGACTTGGAGCTTACCGTTTTACATTTCAGACACTCCGTCAAGCATGAAATCCCTCAGTTCAGTGAGGTCTCTAATGGCATAAAAAGCATATTATGCTCTGAAAGTAGTATATTAAAAATACTTTCAGAGAGCCTCCTTTTTTTCTTTATCGAAGTACATGAATGATGGATAGAAACACATGGATGGTACCTTATTAACTGGGAAGTTAACATTACTGATGTGCAACAATGACGTACTGTAGGGACTGGAACGTAAAGCAAGCAAAATAATAATTCATCACTCCAGGAATAACTATGCCATGCCATGTGTTTAAAAACAGATCAGCACAGCTAATTATTTTGCAATCTCTTTCTAATTGGTGTCTTATTTAAAGATAGCTAATAAATACATTTTAACTGATCTAATTCCAAAAATGTATTTATTATACTAAACATAATTTTACCCTTAAGGGGAGTATGCACTTTCATAAGGATAAAAAAGACTTAAGAATAGCAGGACTGTTGATGTTTTACAGTTCTCATATGTTATATCCGGTTTTTAACAGGTCTGGAAAAAGATCTTATTACTAACTGAAGTTAAATCAGAATAAAAGCAAGAGGCTACACCAAAACAAAGACCAGAGATACAAGTTCATGAAAGACAGCATGCATATCCCCGAATACCATAACTTATAGACAAAACCAGCATTAAGAATGGCATGCAACTTTCTCACAGGAAGAAAAAAAATTATATGCATGACACCAGAAAGTGCAAATAGCACAAGACATAGAATCCCACGTTCCCTCTAAAATCAGCATAAACGAGCAGTCAGCACCCCCTTTGCAAATGTTTGGTACCTTCTTTGGAGGAAAAGACAGAAATGTCAAGCCTTTACTCCTAGACCACATACAATGTAGCACTATTAGTTTTTGTCTGTTAACCTGTTTATTTATCCATCTATAAGTACAGTGTTCTCAGAAAAGATGATTCTTCACCATTTGACCAACATTATGCCAACTGAGAAGAGCTGGGAAAATACAAAAAATAAGGAAAATGTTCCTATACAATTGCCCCTATGTTACTATTCACGGAAGAATGAGCAAGCGGCCATTCTGAAATTTCATTCCGCAGTGTAAAAAATCCTCGCGCAGTACATTAAACTGCACAATATAGAAAATCCCGTTGTCTAGATACATTCATATGTGAAGGAAATGATTATTTTACCGCTGAGTAATGTCTTAGTGTACTAAACAGAGGAGTAAAAACACCGAACTGTTGACATTCTTCCAAATGGATGCTTTCTGTTTCAGAGAGATAGGTTTGTTTTATGAAAGTTGGCTATCATAATGGATCTGAGGAAATGAACTGCTAGCTCTCACACTTGTTCCCAGCTAACCCTTACAAATGGTGTGCAGCAGTACTCTTCAGTGAATTATCGACACGTCAGCTTGTTTGACCTTGTGCGAGGCAACTGACCTCCTTGCCAGGCAAGACTGATAGATGAGGGGTGGAAATGGGGTGGGGTGGAGCGTAGTTAGATTTTGTTGAGGGCTGGGGAGCGGCTGGACTTGTGACCACAATGAACTCAAAGCTTTTCTGAGTCCACTGGTGAACGCTCAATGTCAAACCATTGATGCAGCTTTAACAAAATCTACATGATGTGATCATCTTCTCACCTTTGTTGTGCATCAAGCGTAGAGACTTAGGATCGGTGACAATCACTGGGATTGTTCGAATAATTTCCATAGTAGCATTCATAGCAAAAGCATGTCCGTGAAAGAGCAGCAGGCTTGCAGCATATTAAATCAGTGCTCCTCTGTCCGTGTTTGTTTCACACACTGCATACAAGCCCTGAGGGAGACTGACTCCACCTAGAGGAGAGTTTAAAATGTTTTTGTTTTTCTTTTTTTTTCTCATTGTTTTTCCTAGCTTGAAATACTCCATAAAAGGGCTATTTTTACAATAAATATTCATAGACACAATATGCAACCACTCATCTATAAAGGCATGCATGAGAGAAATGCCTATTATGCTGAATCCCATGCATTTTAAAACTTTCATTTGGGCTGAGGCCCTTTTGTTTTCACTAAAAAAGCACTGTAATAGTCACTGAATAATTTCCTGCCAATAGCATTTGGGACAGAATCACCTCAAAGAACTATACATGCTTTCAAAAGGTTTCAACAGCTGTGAAGTCTGCAGAACTGGATTCACTTTATCCTTCATTCACCACTGAGTAATATGCTTTAATGCCTTAAGCTGAATTAAGCATCTTTACGTGCCATCCATCCCCTTACAGAATAATGCTGTATTAATCGAATTATGCCTCTTGTAGCACGGTCAGGCTCAGTCACAGGTTCTGTTTGAGCCAATTTGTCTGATTATTTGAAATGCAATGACAACATACACTCCTTATTGAACCAATAAGTAAAGGCCACCAATACAGTAAGTGTACCTGCAGATCAATTAGGGGCATTTCTCTAGTGTTTCATGGTATATTCCCCTAGAATTTCAGCCCAGATTTAGAATACATTCAATGGATTTGGAGAAAAGTAGTAACTTTCGATATATATATGATCCATTGTTATTTTCCTACATTACTGCTTGTCAGTAACTGGACACAAGTGGTTAAAGTACAGAGACAACCTTCTACGGTGTGGAAGAAGTATCAGTGATTCACCCTGACCATTCCCAAGAAATCTATCCATTCCATAAAAAGGACTAGACTGTTTTAAGTAGAAATATAGCCTATTCTGACATGCTTAGTCTAGTCCAGGTTTTCAAGTGGGCATCCAACAATCCACTGGGAATCCACAGAATAGTTGCACAAGGTCAACAAAAATGTACTGATGAAATATTGGTATTATCATCTATTTTCCCTAGATTAAGAAATGTTGAAAACCCATATTCTACCCCTTTAAAAGCAAGGCGTATTTAGTAAAGAATATAGAAAAACAAACAGACCATTTTGCTGTCTGAGATCTGTCATATTTTGTTTGCAAAACTGAATTTTGTTTTTATTTTTTGGCAGCTGATTTGAAAGAATATGAGGTTTTCCCAGCTTCGAGGTCATCTTCATTATGAAACATGAACCCTTTTATTAATGTAAATAAATTTCAAAGAACAAATATTTTGGACTTGCTTGTTTTCCTTGTGAGAAAGAAGCAGAGCATGAACACATCCGAAGACCAACTTTCTGAAGCATTACGCTCATGCAAAATGAAATTCCCAACAGCCACAAGAAATCCTGAAGTGTGGATAGTTCTATAAGCAATTACACCTTAAACAAATCACTCCTTAAAACACTGCAGATGTAGGGAAAAAAAATAAATCCAAACAGTTCCTCAATTCCTCTTGTAACAGCAGTAATAACCTTTTTAACTAGTAATATCACACCTACCAAGACACTGAATTAAGAGCAGAGCGTCCCTACAATATTTACAGAGCAAACCATTGCCATTCCTCTATAACTATGCTCATTTATGCACATACACACATATACATATATGTAAATATATATTGTGATGAGACACACATTGTTTTCTAAAAATATCACAAAGCACTGATTTATATGACTGATTCTGTACAAAAGGTATAGAGCCTAGAAAACACTGTGCCTCTTCTCAATGTAAAGGAACCTTTAACTTTCCAAACTATTGTAAACTCTGCCTGCCAGAGCTATTTCCATCATTACTATGTTGGATGCAGATATTAAGCTAGACAGATAAGTGCAGAAAGAGGAGCAGTTAAGATGCATATATAAATTGCATTTCCTACCTGAATTATTGACATCCTATTAACCGGAGTCTCTGTGGTATTAGTCACTGTCCCCGTGAAGCTTGTGTGACAGCCAACATGTCCTTGAGGAACAGTCAGGTTGTTGGAGGTGGGCTTGAGGTACATGACCTCAGACCTGGGGGAGCTGAGGGGCAGGCGTGTCTGATAATTGAAATACATAGGGGACGTGGCGAGGGAGGGGCTGCTCACCACGTTCATGACGTTCATGGCATCCCTCTCCTCCACCTCGCTCTGCACCAGCATGATGTCATTCTTGTTGATCTTCTTCTTCTTGCTCTTGCCCAGCTGGGGGTGAGAGTACTCGGCAATCCGGCAGTTGTAAGTCCTGATCTCCTTGTTCTCTTGCTTGCACTTGACAGCAATGGTGATCATGGCTGCCAGAAGCATGATGGAAATTATGCTGAGGGTGACTATAAGGGGCAAGGACATGTCCCAGCTGTGTTGCTCTTCGTTGATCCTGGGTTCGCCTTCTGGAAGGGGTCCTGTGTAAGCCTTAATGACGAGTTTAGCTACAGCTGAGAGTGTGGGTTTCCCATGGTCGATGACCTTAACAATAAGCTCTACAACTGGGGCCACTTCTTCCCAGAAAGGATGCACGGTTCTGATCTCCCCAGTGACAGCATCCATCTCAAACAAATGCTCTTCATTCCCATCAGAAATCTCATAGGACAGGCGACCGCTTTCTCCGTAGTCATTGTCCACAGCTCTCACTGTGGTCACTATGTGCCCAACACCCACGTTTCTAGGAACATGAATCTCAGCAGTATCATTTTGCAGGAGAGGTAACACTATGACCGGAGCGTTGTCATTGACATCTAATACACTAACCCTGACAGTGGCGTTACTCTCTAGATGAGGGGACCCTGAATCCTTTGCCAAAACCTTAAATTCAAAATATTTTGTCTGCTCATAATTGAATGACCTTAAAGCATATATTGCACCATTTGTGGGATTGACAGACACATAGGTGTAAATAGACACATCTCCAACATTGGATGGTAAAATAGAATAAGACACAGTTCCATTTTGACCCAGGTCTGGATCATGAGCCAGAACGGAGCCTAAATACTCCCCAGGAATGTTATTCTCTGGAACCTGTAGGAGGTACACTGCTTTTGTGAAGCGAGGGGCGTTATCATTTTCATCCAAGATCTTTACAGTAAATGATTTAGAAGAATTCAAAGGAGGAATCCCATTGTCTTTGGCTACTATCGTTATGTTGTACTCATCTTGTACCTCTCTGTCTAATGGCCTATCTGTAACTACTGTGTAAAAATTGTCATAGTTTTCCTCCAGCTTGAAAGGCACATTACCCAATACCCTGCACTGAGGCTGGCCATTTCTTCCCGAATCCCTGTCAGTGACTCTCACCAATGCTATGACAGTTCCTGGGGGGGCAGCTTCACTGACGGCCCCCTGTCGAACAGAAACAAAACCTATTGACGGCCAATTATCATTCCTATCTATCACTTTAACCGTGATTTTACAGTGTCCAGGGATTGGGTTTGGTCCTAGGTCCTTTGCCTGAACATCAATCTCTATAATTGGGCTTTCTTCATAGTCAATTTCCCCCTGAATCTTTATAACACCTGTTCTGGGGTCAATGGCAAACAACTCCCGGATCCTGTCAGGAGTGTATCCACTAAATGAATAAACCACCTGTCCATTGCTTCCTTCATCTGGGTCTGTGGCATTTAAATCTATCAAAACTTTTCCAATAGGTGCATTTTCAGGTATCTCGATTACATATGAAGGCTGTTCAAACACTGGACTATTGTCATTCGAATCCATGACTTTAACATTAATTTGCATTGTCCCTGATCTTGGATATTCCCCTCCATCAGTCGCTGTTAATATTAGAGTGTGATGGCTCCGCTCCTCCCTGTCTAAAGGTCTCTGAATAACTAACTCTGGGAATTTAGTCCCGTCTCCTCTAGATTTCACATCCAGAGAAAATATATTATAATCGTCACGTGTAAGCTGGTAGGTTTTCAGCCCGTTTTCCCCTGAGTCTGGGTCGTGCGCGCTTGTTAGTGGAAAGCGGGTACCGGGCGCAGCATTCTCGGAAATGTCAATATCTATCTGATCCGAAGGAAAGGTGGGCGAATTATCGTTTATGTCTTGTATGTCCACCTTAATCATGCATATCTCTTTATCGTTGGCAAACACTTCCATAGAGAGTTGGCACTTGGGGATTCGTCGACACAGTGTTTCTCTGTCGATCCGCTGCTTTGTATAAAGCAGTCCGCTTTCTGGATCCACGTCTATGAGGTGCGGGGCGGAGTTTTCCAACACCCTGAAGTTTGATTTCTTACCCCTCTCTCCCGCTCCAAGTCTGGCATCTTTGGCAATGTTCCCAATCACGGTCCCTGGTCCCTGCTCCTCCGGAACAGAATAATTTAAATTTTTCAAAGACAGGGCTTGAGCCCACAGCATTAAGAAGTAAAAAATAGAAAGATACATCCTTTGCAGCATGAGCGCTTTTATTTTTTCAGTGGGTCTCACGCTTCCGACCTGTTGATTTGCGAAGTGAACTGAAAATCCCTACCTTAAAGAGTCATCAGAGCGATGCAACATTACAAGAAAAAACAGGACAAACTCATTTCCTTGTAGATTTTTGTTATTGTTTTTTTTCTCCTTTCTTCGATCTCTTCTTATCTTTCGGCTTCGTCTTTATTTCAAACGGCGATGCTGTACACCTAATTTAAATTCATCTGAGCACCCAGACTCCGTGGTGCCATAATCGCAATCCTTGTCCTCGGAATGAAACGGCAGCAAAGCGTGCGCTGGTCTGAAATACAAAGGAAATCAAATGTTCCGCAATCAGTACAGAAAATACAGTTACGCACGAGCAGTTTGTCACCTGCTGGTTCCTATTACCATTTGAGTAAAGGATCAAAACGTCTAGATTGCAGGGACCACTTACGTACAGTTAATGCCTGTGTGTAGTATTTGTCTGTAATATATATATATATATATATATATATATATATATATATATATATATATATATATATATATATATATATATATATATATGTGTGTGTGTGTGTGTGTGTGTGTGTGTGTGTGTGTGTGTGTGTGTACGTACACACTCACATAAACATACGTTGGAGAGTGCATATATATATGTCTGGATGTGTGTGATGTGGATGTGTGACCCATCTCTAAATCAAACAGGTCAGTATTGTAAAGGAGCAATGTAAAATAAATCTCACATTAAGACATATATTGATTGGCTGTGACCATACCTGTCTGAAAGTGGTCCAATTGACAAAAATACGTTCAGGTCTGCTTAATTTACGCATTGCCAAATCGACACAATCAGACTACTTAAGGACACCAGCACTATGAAATACAAAACAAAAATTCAGAGTACTGCATTTTCTGCCATGATATCCGACCTGGGGCTTGTTATAAGCTGTTGCGTCCACTCATGGGGTTATATATTATTATTATTATTATTATTATTATTATCAGACTGTGTCTGTTGGGTTTATTAGAGCACAAATGTACTTACACAGTTAAAGGAATGGCATTACAAATTAAATAAAAGATAAACTTACCCTCCAACACCTGGTATCAAATTTCAGCAGAAATTCCAAATTTGAAACTGCAATGTGTCTACCTCCAGTTTCTTCGGGATTAAAATCCCACGACCTGAAACGCTTGTCACTGTACAAGTAAACTGGTTCAGAAAGTATGCCTGTGAAATATCAATGAGCAGCTTCTCTGTATTTCCCTCTGATTAAAATGCAGTGGCTTGCCTCCGCTCGCTGAGTCTTCAATCACTCTTCAGATGCATCTGAATAAATATATACATTGTTTTTGCAAAGAATTGTTCAGATATAAAATATAGATCTTGAAAGGGTAGAAAGCATCCGATCAGCCGTCTCGCACGCTGCATTGATGCGGGGTAGGACACCTCTGTGACAGCAGTGACATTGCTCTTAACAAGTCCAGTGAAAACGGTGAAAAGAAATCTGCTCAGATCCTCTACGCAGATATTTCAGTGGCTACAGCACGCAGGTTTTTCTTGTCACAAGAACTGTTGAAAGCACCAAGATTATAATTTAACACACGGTAACCCTCCTTCCAGCACCCTATCAACGCCGCTCACTGACTAACTCAGTTTACCTCATGGTGCCTTAAAGATCGTTACTGATCTCTTGCCAGCCAATGAAGAAAACGGGGATGCAGCCCGATTCGGCCATTTGACCAATAGAATTTGAATGTTGCGCATTATAGGCGGGACTTTCGGCTCAGTTCTGGGAATACGTGAGAGTTGAACAGTTACTTCAGATGAGCGATTGCACGAAGGACGTTACTTTAAAAAGTGTTAAAACACCTATATATGAACGTATATATTTATAATAATATTTTAATCTGTTATGTACGGTTGTAACACACACTTACAGAAGGCAATTGAATTAATATTATTCAGACACTGAATTTTTTATTTGACTAATTTTTAATGCATATTTTTTAAAATTAATATTCTTCAGTAAAGGACATTTAAACTTATTTAATAATTTTTGTGTTACAGTATGAGGAACACGCAAGGTTATCTACCACTGCACTTCAACGTGAGGTGAAGACTCCGATGAGACATTTATGGTTCTACATTGTCATTAGTGTTGCCTTATTTCAGGCACTGCTCGACTACTCCGGCTTTATAAGACACACAAGATGCATTTTACAAGGACAACTGTGTATAATTAGCATATCTTGGTTATCTGTCGTATATTTAATATTTGTTTGTTGTTTATGTAGTCACCATGCAATGGCTATATGAATGCATCAGTTAATCTGGTCATAAGTACAAAGACGCTTCGTCCTCGGCACCAAACGTTTTATGTAATGACTTTCGCGTAATACAATGACATGTATGACCATGTAATTATTTTAGTCACGTTCTCTCTCTCTCTCTCTCTCTCTCTCTCTCTCTCTCTCTCTCTCTCTCTCTCTCTCTCTCTCTCTCTCTCTCTTTCGACCCAAGTCTAGTGTTTCACTGGAAAACGTCTTTATGGATAATCAGTATACTTAGTTCCGGTAATTACTAGTTTATATAAAGCTTTTGATCCATTCATTGTCTTCCAAGCAGTTGTTTAGTTGCTCCTTATGACTTACACTCCATCGACAGACGTTAACCATTCTGTAATACGGAATGACTTTTTATAGGTCCAGATGCTGGGCACGTAGCATGATCTCCATATTAGGGGGTGGGGGTGGTTTAAATCAACATTGTTGTATACTCTCACATGAAACCGTTAGAATTAATTGTATTCTTACAATGAATCATGAGATGATGAAAAGTGTACTGTAGATAATCCTGCACAATAACGTATTGGTCTATATTAAATTAATGTCAACACATGTTTTCCACTGTCAGAATGTATTCATTAACCATAAATGGCCCAATATTACACTAAATAGATAAAAAGATTGCATCAAATATTGCTGGATTCATTCATCTTTGCAGTTTCCCTGACAATAAACTGGTCTTCCTTGAATTTAAATTCTCTCAGAGCTCTCAGCATCTCTGTGCCACCTGAACAGCAGCACCACCTATCAGATACTAGGGAAGGAGAAGTAAAGTCATATTTATCAATTCAGTGCTTTGTGTCAGTGATGTTTTAGGTTACTTGCATACAATCTTTTGCAGATTCAAACAACTGTATTTCTTATTAAAATGCTATGATACTTTTGTTGAGTACAACTGAAATATCATTTATGGAATGGAATCAACCCTAACCGTAACCTTAACTACTCTTCCTTGACCACTATGCAATCTACCGCCACGACCATATGTATTATTCTAGCACTAGATTTACCGAGTTTTTATTCTCTGCTGAGAGTCCCAAGGTGTTTGTCACCCCTGCTGTGATTTTCGCAGGTCTTCAGCCCCATCCTCCTCCTGCTTTTGTTGTGCAAACACACCCATTACCTGTGAGGCCTGGCGCATTTGCATTTTTTACTCAGAGTAGCTCAAATCCAAGGCAGGCTAAACCTCTGTGTGTGACATGGAAACCTTCACAAAAGTCTGCCATATCTATACCAAATATCCCACACGCTGACTGACCTGCAAATATGAAAGACGCACATTCACAAAATATATGGAAACACAAGTCTGTGTTATTTATAAAACAAATTGAGTGAAAACAGAATGAAAAGTTGCTAATAGAATGAAATGAATAAAATGAAAACATGCTAACACTTCAGTCTCCAATGCATGTTTGTATATAAATGTCATAAGCTGAGTGAAGTCATGGTCCATGGTTTTTGACATGCTCATACACATACAGAATAAAATGTCATTTCATTTTCATTGGCCATCACTGAATTATAACATCAAAAGTGAATTTTGTTTTTGTGTGATCTCTCCAGCTTTGCATGTTTGGCTGTTCATGTAAAAATTGATGTATCCGTGCCTCAGTTCCAGGTTCATCTCTTCGTCATCTTTCTGCCTTTTGTCTCAGTGGTTACTGTCCCACACAGTCTGTCTATCTTTCAAAGTCTGTGTTTGCAGCATTTGAAAACCCAGTGACCATCATCCCTGTATTTGGCAATGGAGTTCCTTGGCTAGAAGAATCGGAAACAATCTTCTTTTTCCTTTCCACCCTGTAGATGCTTTGTACAGAACGTAGGCATTCACCGCCACCAAGTCCAGCATGTTGTAAAACACAGCTACTGGCCACTTGCTTGTTGCTGCTCGTACTGAATACATGCGCGCCATTCTAAACACTGACGTGGAGAATTCCTCTCCCTGTGCAGTGTCCTTTGCCAATGGAGGAAGTTCACGGCAAACGTTATTCACCATGCCCAGTAAAGTGAAGCAGTCTGTGTGACAGTGACAGTGAGGTGAAGAAATTGTCCATTGTGACATTTCTCCCGTCATCCAGAAATGACTCCATCAGACTCATGACCACGTTCTCTGCCAGCCTTCACCAAGAACTGTGCTGAAAGTTTCACTCCAGGAGAACACATGAACATAGATGTACAGCTGTTCTCGACCAAGGTTCAATGTCCATGTAGTATATTTACATTTACATTTACAGGTTTTGGCAGACGCCCTTAGCCAGAGCGACTTACATAAGTGCTTTGAGACTCTGCAATGAATTTCCGATGCTAGCTCAATAAGGACCCCAGCTACGAATACTATCTCTGAGAACGCCATTGAGTAGTGCAGAATTTTTATTTAATTTTTTTAAAACACACACCAGAAAAAGAGTCGAGTAAGAATATAGAAGTTCTACGTCAGGTATTTCTGAAAAAGAAAAGTTTTGAGTCGTCGCTTGAAGACATTCAAGGATTCAGCTGTTCGGACATCTAGGGGGAGTTCATTCCATCAATTAGGTGCCAGGACAGAGAAGAGCCGAGATGCGTGTCTTCCTTGTGCCTTGAGGGGAGGTGGGACCAGTCGAGCAGTGCTGGAGGATCGGAGAGATCGTGGTGCAGAGCGGGGTGTGATGAGGTCCTTTAGGTAGGATGGTGCCAGAGAATTTTTGGCTTTGTATGCGAGCATCAGTGTTTTGAATCTGATGCGTGCAGCTACAGGAAGCCAGTGGAGGGAGCGCAGCAAAGGAGTGGTGTGGGAGAACTTGGGAAGGATGAAAACAAGACGAGCAGCTGCATTCTGAATCAGTTGGAGGGGACGGATGGCGCTCAGTGGTAAACCCGCTAGAAGCGAGTTGCAGTAGTCAAGGCGTGAGATGACGAGGGACTGGACGAGTATCTGGGTAGCCTGGGTGGAAAGAAATGGACGTATCCTCCTGATGTTAAAGAGGAGAAACCGACAAGAGCGAGAAAGACTGGTGATATGTGAGGAAAATGACAACCGATCATTTATGGTAACTCCAAGGTTTCTAGCAGAAACCGAAGGACGGATCAGGGAGTTGTCAAAGGAGATCGCAAGGTCCTGGAGGGGGGATGAGTCAGCCGGGATGTAAAGCAACTCAGTTTTACTAGTTTTGAGTTTTAGCTGGTGAGTGGTCATCCAAGATGAGATGTCTGCCAAGCATGTAGAGATCTTAGTGGAGACATGAGTGTCTGAGGGAGGGAAGGAGAGGATAAGTTGAGTGTCATCGGCATAGCAGTGGTAGGAGAAGCCATGTGAGGATATAACTTCGCCAAGAGATTTAGTGTAGAGGGAGAATAGGAGAGGGCCAAGAACCGAGCCCTGAGGGACACCGGTGGAAAGACAACGTGGAGTAGATGTGGATCCATTCCATGTCACTTGGTATATCGCATCCAAGCCGGACAAATTTGGGATCAAGTTCTGGATGGCCACGGATTTGGAGACCAAATACGTCTGCAACGTGTCCCCTAACTTGGGAAAGGACCCCAGTCACCAGAAAAGGGAGAGGCTGGCAGAGAACATGGTCATGAGTCTGATGGAGCCATTTCTGGATGACGGGAGAAATGTCACAACGGACAATTTCTTCACCTCACTGGCATTGTCACACAGACTGCTTCAGCGCAAAACAACACTACTGAGCACAGGGAATAAAGTTTGGTATGAACTTCCTCCAATTTCAAAGGACACTGCACAGCAAGAGGAATTCTCCGCGTCAGTGCTTAGAAGTGGCAGTGTCTCCTTGACAATTTATGCACCTAAAAAAACAAGATTGTGTGTGTTCTGAGTTCCTTGGACCAAGATGTGGCGATCTGTGAAGGCAGAAAGAGGAAACCCAACACGATAACAGACTATAACCACATGAAGGTATGTGAATGTGTGTATAATTTTACATCAGTGCTACAATGTTTTCTGATATGTACTATACAGGCCTATATAGAAAGAAGGTAGAAAAAAAGCAAATACACTCATGACTCTCTCTCTCTCTGCTGTTATAGTGTGGTGTAAATGTGTTGGACCAAATGGCGCGCATGTATTCCGTAAGAGCAGCAACATGCAGGTGGCCAGTAGCTGTATTTTACAACATGCTGGACCTGGTGGTGGCAAATTCCTACGTTCTGTACAAGGCATGTACAGGGTGGGAAGGCAAAAGAAGATTATTTTTGAGTCATCTAGCCAAGGAACTCCATTGCCAATTTATGCCACAAAAGGCTATGGGGACAGAGGAAGGCTGCTGCTGTGCCAGGACTTGTATGGACAACTCAGTGTCAGGTACAGGAGAACTGCAACAGAAACCGCAGCAGGTTTACCAGTGCAAAGTGTTACAAATTCACTTGCGCCAAATGCAGGGATGATGGTCACTGGGTCTGCAAACACTGCAAAGTTTGAAACACTCAATTTTTTTTATAAATAAAACAGACTTGTGCTTCCATATATTTTGTGAATGTGTGTCTTTCATATTTGCAGGTCAGTCAGCATGTGGGATATTTGGTATAGATATGGCAGACTTTTGTGAAGGTTTCCATGTCACACACAGAGGTTTAGCCTGCCTTGGATTTTAGCTGCTCTGAGTAAAAAAATGCAAATGTGCCAGGCCTCACAGGTAATGGGTGTGTTTGCACAACAAAAGCAGGAGGACAATGGCCCAAGAAACTCTCAGCAGGGATGCTAGTAGGTGTTAGGCCCAGGGAATTTACGCAAATTTGCGTAGATTTGGCAGTTCTAGTGCTAGTAATCTCATGCAAGCTGAATTTGAGTTAAGTGTACTTATTTACATTGGCAAATTAACTACATACATAGTGATTTCTCTAACTTATATCCCACTGAAATTTGAAACAGCATCATTAAGATTGCATTAAGATATCCTGCCGGTTAAAAGTGAGGTCACTCTGATGGAAGATTTCACCCTGATCCTGGATCTGTTGCCCTCTTGTGGCTGTTAATAATATTTATGGCTCGGGGCAAATAACATATCAGTCACAGCTATGAGATGTACATACAAGCTGTCAACTATGCATCCTATCGCTCAAATTTGTTATCAGGGTTTCCACTGAAAATAAATGTGCAAGGATCACTATCCAGTGCTGGACAATCTGAGTTAAGTCTGGACTGTGGTTGATATCTGCTACAAATATGATATGTAGAGTACGTCATTATCCTACTTAGAAATACCAATGAAATAGTACTTATTTCACATAGAGGGTCTGAATACAAGTAACTGCTGTACAGACTCTGGATACAAAAAATAAGTAACTGTATTCTGTTACAATTACTGGGAAAAAGAAACATAATTACATTTACTTTTGTAATAACTCAGGATTACTTCTATATTACATTATAATAAATCTTAAAAATGAAGGTTGGTTTTCTGATATGTTTATAAAGAATGTGAAGCTGACGTCGCACCATTTAAGTAAACAGCACCTCTAATGTGATGTGTTGACGTTCCTCTTGTAATCAATCCCTCCTACTTGCAGCTGGCTTCAGGTTGCAGATGTACCTTTCTCGATCGCTCTGATCTTTCTTCTTCTTATTATTATTATTTTTTTTTTTACCATACTCCATTTGACGAGAGCAACGTTGCTGTGCCAAATGGATGCCCATAAAAAAAAATCTGTTTAGCTCATGGAAATTTTGCAGTTATTTTGATTTTAAGGAGGAGCTGTGAAAATACCAGCAACATCAAAGTGTTTGACATCAAGAAACATTTATAAGTAAGACTAGCAGACCTATAGTGGTTAAAATCGTTGCCTCACACCTCTGGGTCATGGGTTCAAGTCGCTGGCAGCATTCTGTCCAGGGTTGTTCCCCATCTTGTGCCCATATCGTCCAGGATTGGCTCCGGAGCCCCGGACTCTAAGACCAACCACTGACATTAGCTACAGAGATCCAGGTATCGATATCCAAAGTTAGTTAGCAAAAGTATTATGCACTTCATACAGAGCTGGACAGGTTCATAGGCTATATGAATAATAATTATGCAAATTAACACAATATTGTACTAGTTCAGTTTTATTTGTATATCCCAAATCACAGAAATTCAGTTTTATTTGTAGAGCCCCAAATGACATTGACAATAAATATGATACCGACTGTTCTTAAATCCTCATATAAGATAGGATCATTTTCTCATTGCTATTATTATTATTGTTATTAGGCCACACTGTGTTCTGTTGTATGAGTAGTGTTACTTGTTCTTTTCCTTGTCTAGAGGGAAAAAATGCCAAGGGGAAAACATGTTTTATCTCATGTCCTTACGGCATTCCATAATAATGTATCTGTGTGTGTGTGTGTGTATGTATATATGTTTTAACAACACATGTTTTGTTGCCTTATTAAAAGTGATCTTTTTGACATTTCTTTACTCTTGTCTTTAGTTAGCATTAATATAATCCAAAAGTAGTTGAAGGTGATTAGCTACATTACTTATATTACATTTTAAAAGTAACTTACCCAACCTTGATTACATCAATATCTATTTCTTATGAATAGGAAGGTTTTCATGGGAGGGTAGACAGAAATTCTTGCTCTTCAAAAATATGGCCAAATGTTTTAAAACCGGAAGTGAAATAATACATGTCGAACAATATTTTCTGGGCGGACAATCTTTAAACCATTTTTCCCATAATAGACCTAATACAAACACTGGCATAGTGGCCGTTTAGCCATTGTGGTCACCAAACATCTGTGGAAATGTGGGTTTGAGTCTCCTCTTAGTTCTACA
Organism: Brienomyrus brachyistius; assembly: GCF_023856365.1. Lineage (NCBI taxonomy): Eukaryota > Metazoa > Chordata > Actinopteri > Osteoglossiformes > Mormyridae > Brienomyrus > Brienomyrus brachyistius. Next base: position 39,432,344 of record NC_064533.1, on the reverse strand, counting down.
TGTGTGAAGTTTGCAAGTTCTTCCTGTAGACCTGGGTTCAAGTCCCCACCCTGGCTCAACATGTGTGAATGTTCTCCCCATGTCGCTGTTTGTTCTCCCCACACAATCCCATCACATGATGTGCATGTGTCCCGTGATGGGTTGGACATCCATGACCACGCATAAGACAAGTGGGTAAAAGCATGGATGCAGTTTACTTGACTCAAGAAACAAAAAAAAAAAAAGTGGCTGATTGGATCCTACAGAAGGGTTTTATTCAGATTATTGCTGCTATAAGTGGTGGCACAAGTTACTGAACCAAGATGTGCACATTGACAGTAAAGTATTGAATGATAGGAAATTTAATTTGAAAATCAATAAAGATTATGATTGCATGTAATTTGCTAATTACGCTTCAAATTGCTGTTTATTAGTACTTGGAGAGTTATTTGTATTAATTAGTTTATTCATGGTGTTTTTAAGTATTAAGTTACCCTGTAACATACATACATTTTCATTCAAGGCTTTCATTCCACCCAGGCTTGTTATGTGTTTAAGTCAATTATAGACTTTTATGCCTAATCTGAATAACAAGTCTTAAAGTCATTGTTGCAAAACAAAAGAGACTTTCATAAGATTTTGCAATAGTAGCTTACTGAAGGGTCCAAAATTACACTCCATTATCAAAATTTGAACTGACAAACTATTGGTCACATGACTGCATCCTTAACCATTAGAGTACCTGTTGCTTTGATCGTGTGATGAAATAAAACTAATGTCGACACGTTAAGCATAAGGACAGTACTCCAAATAAGTCATTTAAGTAAATGGCAGCAGAGATGTTATCAAATCTATGTAATATTTCAATCACTGTTATTAATGTCAAGCATTAGTAAGACAAAAGAATTGGTTGTATTATTGCTAAAGCTAGGCATATTAAAGACATCAATCAAAATGAATTGAATTCTATCAGCCAGGACTTTCTACTGCAGTGAAGCAAACTCTTATTACACCATGCACATTGAAAAACATATTGATTGAAATAATAAAGGTATTTTTGCTGGAAACACTTTAAATCAATTCAGTTTAAAGTGAAATGAAAAACACTACTAGAATATCACTTTTTTGATTGGGTGTGTGTGTGGGAGGGGGGTGTTTAATTGATATTATGCCCCACAAAAAAAGGAGAAATGTCTTCCTTCCCAGGAAAATAATACAGTGTGCATGTAGTAAATAATCCATTAAGCAGTACCATGACCATGCTTTGTAAACTTCGCATAATGATTTTTCATCATTAGAGGGACGGTGTGGTATAGAAAAGCATAGGAAGCATGCTGGTGTGTGGTTTGTCATGTAAGGTTCCACAAGTTGTTGCCCTTGTACCTCATTAGAACACTAGTGTAACCCCTGAGATATCATTTCGTCTGGCAGGAAGTTAAAAAAAAAAAAAACTTGATGGAGCAGGTTTCAATCTATCTGCCCTTTATTATAACATTTTCATTTGCTTATTCAATGTGTCAGAGGCTTAAAGGAATATAAAGAAACACACAGGCCTATCCTGAAAGAAACAATGGTATGTTTACTTATCAATTTTTAATCCAAGTGTACAAAAGTTGTTAAAAATGACCAATAAGGGGACATTAGAACGCTTGAGTCACCACAGACTCCAACTACATAACAGACAAAGCAGCGGCTAATACTAGACAGTATGACTAATGCTATATGGCACAGTAGCTCAGATGATAGCACTGTTGCAGTATTTCTCTCTCTGCTCCACTCTACTCACTGTGTGTGGACTTCTGCCTGTGTTTTCACAGGTCTCCTCCCACAGTCTGAAAACATGATTAGGTGATTTGGTGCAAATTGTACATGGTGTGCGTTTATCTGCTCTGCAATGGACTGGCATCCAATCCAGGATGTTCCCCTGCTTCCTGGCTCACCAAGTCCTTCTGCTGAGTAAGCATATTTAGAAAGTCGATGGATTCATCACAGTGTTTGCTTTATTCTGTACTTAAAATAAACAAATCAGCTAAGCAAGCAAATAGAGTAAAAATATTCATAAAAGCATTTCATTCGTATTGTAGTTTTACTGAAACACACCCCAACTGGTGCAAGGTCGCATCAGCTCTGTGCCATTTTTGTCAAGGTTTAGCCATTCAGTTATAATAAAGGGGTGGTCAGAAGTTGCTTTTAAGTCGTCTGAAAGATGTTCTCCCTCAAATCTGTGGTGAGGGTATTTGTTGAAAGTCGTCTTTATATATCCCAGAGGCGACTTTCAAACCTCAGACATTCCTGCAGGTACAAGATAAGCGCACAGAATAGAAACTGTAATTATTGTTCTGTCAGTTAAAACCCAGGGAAATAAAAGATCAGCCTCTGACAGCAATTTGAATTGAGACAAATTCTTACTTTTTCAGTGTTGTATTTCTGTCTTTAATTGATGTTAAAAGATTGACTTGGAAAAAAACAAAGCATCCCCACCCATGTACAGTAGTGCCCTCCCACCTCTCTCTTGTTGAAGGGGCCAAGAAGGAATTTTATGTGAGACCTTGTGCTGGGAATCCGTGATGGGAATACAGTCTATTAGTCTTATATGAGATTCATATGTGCGTATATTTTACTGATTTTTAACTTAAATCAACCTAAAAGAAAATTAAAAATAGTCAAATCACATTCTGACACCCCTCCATCCAAGTTAAATATTGCTGTGGTCCTGGAACTTATCCCAGGCACCATGGGTAGGACACAAGGCAAGGGAACACCCTGGACAAGATGCCAGTTCATTGTAGGCCACACACTCTTGGCATTTAGAGTTGCCAGGGGTGGGCAATCTTATCCGCAAAGGGCCAATGTGTATGCAGGTTTTTGGGGTAACTTTTAGGTCAGCTGTTCAAACACAGGTGTGAGGACTCTTCAGCCAATCAGTCCTCTAATCGGTAATCTAATTAGGGAGTTGCAGCGAAAAACTGCGGCCCTTTGTGAATAAGACCGCTCACCCCTGAACTAACCACATGTTTTCAGACTGCAAGAGCAGACCTGTTTAAACAGCAAGGGAATATGCAAACTCCATACACAAAGCCAGGGGCAGGATTCAAGCACACAGTCATGGAGGTGTGAGGCCAACGTGTTTTCCACTGAGCCATCGTGTAACGGGTTAGTGTTGTTTATGCCAAGTTCTGGAATGCCTGTTGAGCACAAATTGCTCTCACTGGCCAAAATAACGCCACTCTCTTCACAGATAAGTTATCAGACTAACGTGTTATCATTCCCAACCTATACAAGCCTGTATGGTCTTACAATATACAAGCGTCATTGCATTGTTGTTTTCCTAACCTTCAGAATACGCTGTGAAATGGCTGGGGCAGAATATGTACTTTTCATAGAATGATACTAACAATAACAAATATGATGAAATATGCCATTATGTGTTTGTACGTTTGTTTGCCTATTTATTTTTTAAGAAAATATACCAAGCTTCTTAGTCTGAGGCTGGATCAGAGTGATTGTTTCAATTTGCATGCATGTGACGTATATTGTGGCTGTGTCTGTACTACAGTATCAAATTGACTTAATGCTAAATTACTGAGAAAATAACATACATGAACTCTATATGCTTGATTTTGTATATCATGAACAGTTCACGCCCTACCCTAATCAGGATAGCCAATGAAACTTTCAATTTTTTCTCTTGTGTAACTGCTTTAATATAGCTATAGATATCAGCCTCTTTAATTTCCAGACATGGTTATGCACTGTATCGCCAATATTATGTTATTTATGCAGCTATAGCTAAAAAACATTAAACAATCAGGTATGTTAGCATGTCCCGTGAAGTGTGTTTCGGTGAAGAGTCTCCAGGGTGTCCCTAATGTCCGTGATATGCTTAGCACATGGCTTATATGAACAAATGCTTTGGCTGTGCACGTAGCTTCTATCATACTTCTATCTGTTAAAAATTTGGTTCACCTCTTGTTCTTTGAAGGCTGTCTGAGAGTAATTACCCCTTAAAAAGGCCTTCATTCTCAATGCCCGCTGGTTGTTGTCAGCAGTCCTTGTGCCCCAGAAATGGCCTCCAGAAACAGAATTTTCTGTCTTAGCTAATCAATGATACACCACCGAATGAAAATAAACATGAATAAACACAGCAATTTGAACTTCAAGAAATGGACAAAATAACAGAAACATCACATGAAATAGGAATTTACCTTTGAAGTAGCCTTAGCACCATAACGATGATAACTACAACGGTGATTCGTATTAGATTGAATGCCAATTAGTAGTATGTGTCAGTTATAAAGGAGGTCTGACAATCAGCCCTTTGATATGTGAGTTTTCAAAGCAAAATGAGGCAACTAACAGAGTACCAAATAGTTGGTGCCTGATTTACAGGTGCATCGGTCACAAAAACTGCAAAATTATTTAAGGTGTAGGATACAGTTAAATTTAAAAGTGGATCCTCAGATTTGGTTCTTTTTTTCTTAATGAATTTTAATTAAACACCTTTCCAAGAACTGATCATAAATGGTGAAAAAAGCACATGCATTTTTTTTGTCCTTCTGAAATAGAACTTTGTATCTTCTAGGTTAACTCATGAGGCGAATTGATTAAATATGCAAACTCTGCTCACAGCTGGGGGGCTGAATTTTAGCCCACAACCACGGAGGTGTGAGGCACCCCCTCTTGAGCCGTTATGCATTTAAATCAATTATTTTCCTTCTGATATACACAAAGTAATCTGCACTGCAAGTAGGGGGTGGGTTGGGGTAGAAAAAAAAAATTTAAAAGAAAATCCCCATTAGGTAGGCGTTCACCATTTTCTCAAACTTTCCTAAATAAGATGCTCAGCAGCCAGTTACCACTAGAAATCTCCAGATGACTTGGAGTCCATCTGTGTGCTGCAGCAGCCACTCGCATGATTTCAGATTAAATACGGCGCACTTGTGCACCTGTCTCTGTAAGGCTTCATCATAGTTAGGGCCGAGATCTCAGGAAGGAAAAAAAACCTTCCAAGAAGGCTTTGAGAACAGCTCTGGGAAAAAGTTGCGGAAAGACATAAAGCAGGGAAAGCGCATAAAAAGATTTCACAGGCTTTAGATATACATTGGGACCCAATCAAGTCAAACATTAAGAAGTGGAAAATATATGGCGCCATTCAGAATCTGCTTAGAGTAGGCCAGCCTCCTAAAGTTAGTAGCTTGATAAATAAGAAAGGAAAATTGGACCCAGAGAGCACCATGGCTGACAAGGGAAAAACCATCCATGTGTCAACAATAACCCAGCTTCTTTTTAAGCGTGTGCAGAAGATGGGAAACACGGAAGACTTCTGAAAAATTCTGTGAAAAATCCAGTTTGGAATTAAAGGAAAAGACCCAAGGGAGACTTTGAAAAAGATGTGGTGGTCTACTGAAACAAAGCCTGAACTATTCAACCAAAGTGAACTTGTTGGCTATTTCTGGAACAGAATGACTTTGAAGGATGGTGGTGACAGTATTGTGTCATTTGGATGGTTTTCATCAACTGGAACAGGGAGCTTATCAAAGGGCAGTTTGGATGGATCTAAAAGCAGGTGAACCTTGAGGTTAACTGTCTCATTCTGCAAGATATTTAAGAGTGGTAGAGAGATTTAGCCTTCAGCGGGTCACTGACTCAAAGCCAAAGACACACTTGAGTAGCTTTAAAACAGGGAAATTAATGTCCTAAACGGCCTAAATACCATAAGTTTGAATTTGATTGAGAATCACTGACCAGACTTTTTACAATGAGCAATGAAACCAATTTTATTTGTAATTATTTTGCTTATTGACAAAGGGAGCTAATATTAGGTATAATTGAAATTTTAAATTTAAACTTAATTTAAAAGGATTGGAAGTTTGAACTGTAGGCATTTGAAGACGTAGTTTAGGGTCATGCAGTTTGGTTTGGGCCAGCTTTTTGGATCAGGACAATAACATGACATTTAAAAGGCCAAGCTCTTACATTTAAAAAAGAATAATACAAAAAGGCACAAAAATACAGTATTAACATGTAAAATAAATAATTTGAATTAACTATATTATGAATTACAAATAAGCATTGCTTTTTATAGATGGATTTTTTTTTATTGATATGTATGTGTGAATATTTATTTAAATAAGAGGCTTAGCACAAAACAAACAAATCACTGCTGAACTAGATATATGCAGGGTGTCACAATCATGTGTATGGTCCATCATATGTTATAATATATATATTTTTTTAATGGTCAGCGAGGATCCTCTATGAACACAACTTATTTAATTTAATAAAAATTAAATTTAAAAACAGTTATAGCTAGGTGCTGTATTAAGATTAGCAGCTAATGATTCAGAAAAGTAGTGAAAAATGATGTTTGAAAGAAAACAAGTGTTGTCTGAGTGGGTGAATGATTTGGTTCTTTTGCACCACCAAGTGGACAGATAAATAGCGCTAGACATCAGTTGTCATTTTCAGAAGGACACGCAAGATTGAGAACTAAAAAACATTCAACCATGGTATACATATAGCAATCTTATAAAATTCTAGAAATATAGATGCACATATCATCGGCTACTGCATATCTCTTGACAATATAAATATATGTGTATGGTTGCAGTTTACTGAGCAGTACAGGGCCCAAAATGAATGTACATGCAAAGTGCATTTTAAATTTTAAAAACATGAATGGGGGTGTTTTGTGTAAAAAAAAAAACTTTTTTTTGTTTTGTTTTATGTGGAACTATTAACCTAAGAATTGCTGTTGTTAATGCTTGTTCTTCATGCACAGACAAAAGGTATTATTGCTCTGTCTTCCGCACCTCTACATGACTCTCCACAGCCGCTCCTAGGCTTGACATACAGCCAGTCCCTTCAGCCACTGCACGTCATTGCTCTCAGTCTGCTCCTTTTCAGCTTTGGTTCTCAAAACGCTGGTCTACCTGTCCACTCACTGCTACACCTTAGCCCATGAACTTGTGTCAAGCTTTGCTAGAACATCACCATCAGATGCCTGAGACACTTTTTGCATTCCATATCAAGCCCTCCTGTATATATTTTTCTCTTTTATCTCAGTTTGAAGTTTTTAACATCTGGTCTGACAGAGTATATCGCTGATTATTTTCCTCAGGACACAATGACCTCCTTCCTGTGCAGCCTTTCCATTTGTGGATCTCATCCATAATTTGGAGGTTTGTTTTCTCCCTTATTCATCATCTCTTCCCAAAAGTTGTCAGTTGTCTGAAATTGTAACTTTTTCTTACCAAATAACTAATGGCACAGTATCACAGTACCTTAAAGGTCACCATCGGCTCCCGCACAGCAGCCAGACAGCCCTGCTTAGCATCCTCTGAGCGCTTCAGGGTTTATCTGCCCCCATGGGCTGCATAACTTTTCCTGTTGCCTCCATAGTGGAAGTGGTTTTCAGCTCCTGTCTGAACCCAGGCTACTTGTTTACCTTCACCGCAGGCTAGAGGCATGTTAGAGCAGTTCCAGAATGCAAATGCTCCTTCTCCCCAGTGTCCGTGTGCAATCATGAATTCATCAGGCTTAGCGTGATCACTTCTAGCTTTACACACAAGCAAATGTACTCCTCGAGTGTTGTGCTTCTTAGAATCAGCATTGTTACAGTTTTGGTTGCATGCAGAAGTCACCTGATTTGTCTTTCATTGTTTTGCCGGACAAAACCGAATAAAGGATCCTTAAATGCATATGCTTAAGTAAGCTACCACACAAGCGTGAGCACTCACATCCCCACATAGACGACTCAGTAAAAGCTGTTCAAGCTTACTCTTTGGCAAGTTCCACATGGGCGTACAATTGATATTTGTGAAATATTCATTTTTCTGTTGGCCAAGATTACCATCAGGTGCAAAAACATTCACAGCTATACTTTATGGGGCAAACAAAAGAAGGTATGATTTGTCCTTTGAAAGCTGGCTTCTGCAGCTAGGGATTGCTGTGATTTGACTGGACAATTTGCATGCTCTGAAACCAGGCCAGATCTGTTTAGCTACTCTGCTTAGTGGGCTGTCAGTGTTTACGTCTGCAGCTCCATCGTATAGTTCATCATGTATATGTCCTTCCCTGCATTTTCATTTTTTCATTACAACCCCTGCATGTTCCTCCAAGGTCTCCCGGGACACTTGGCAGACAAATGACTTACGATACATGACGCATTCACAGCTTCCAAGGTACATTAACAGCAACCTAAATTTATACTGAACTATGAGCTCTTAAATTATTCCGGGCCCTTGGTGATTATTAAATAAAACATGGCTTTGCCTTAGCACCCCACCAAAATTTCACTGAGGTATTATTTCAAGTCATACAAAAAGAATAATCTGTAACATATCTGGGGTACTTTCACTATGACACATTACCGTGCCAAGCCATTCAGTCTGCAGATATAGTGGTAACCACGGAAACAGTCCTTTCATCAATACTGCACTGGCCTCAGTTTGATGGCTACTATAGGAGTACAGATCAAGTCCAGGATTTCTTTACAAAATTTTAGTCGTTTAGTATCATAGTCACGGGCATAAATTTGTTTCTTTTGTTGCAAAGCAAGTAGAGAGCATAAACATACAAAAAACTTCTTTTTGACTGTGAAACTTGAGGGAGAGTATCAAAGAATGCCTTTTTTATTTCTACTTTATGAGAGCTTCTCAGGTCACTCATTCTGCACTTAGTATATTTTGATGGGGATGTGATGCAATTTTTTTACAGACTCACTTCTCAAGGACTATTCCATCAGATCTGTGGACACAATAATCAATTAATGAAATGAACTCTGGAGTATAGTATTTATGCATCTGGATCCAGTTTCTTCCTCATTATACCATAGAGTGATTTTAAAAAGCAGTATATAAATGCTTCTTCTTTTTCTCTTCTTCTTCTTTGTGCTATTAAATCTGTTCTATTTGGGTCATGTGCTTGATGTAGTTTATACGCAAAACTGAATATAATAAATATGATGACATGCAAATTAATTGATTTTCCATACTGTACAATTGTTTTGTTCTTCTCACTATTTTTTCATGACTCTATTCACTAAACATGTCTGCTTTATTTACAATTCAGTGCACACAGAATAATGTTTCCTATAATAGCTTTAAATTGGCAGCTAATCATGTACTTTGGGAGTAAAAACTATTTGTGTTGTAATGAGGTACGGGATTAGACTGGGCAAAATTAAAACAGAGGAGACTTTCACACTCCACCACTCTTCCCCTGACCATAACTCTCACTAGGCTGTCAGTATGGAATCATGGGCACAACTCAATATTTTGTGCTGGAGAAAAATAGCATGGTAGCCTGTTAATGATTCCATTTAAGAGGCCTGTTCTATGCACGGGCTGGGAGTGGGGGGCGGTCTGTTCTGCCCTGGTTTCTAAAGCCATTTCAGACCTAATAATGAATGACCCATCAGTGGAATTCAGCCAATCACATACGTTAGTCATCAAAGAACCACAAGTGCGAGCCAATCACATCATCAACTTTTCCGGTTGACAATCCAAGTGCCAGACATTTTTCTTTTTTGCTGCCACTCATGTTTTGTGCCTGTAAGACTGAATTTCATCTTTTTGAACATAGGAACACAAGGAAAATAATAAGATCCAGTGAATAAACTATAGTCATCGATGCTTAAAAATGTGGAGGATTCTTTACAATTTCTGGCATTAATATGAATGTCACATTATCCCATCCACAAGTACATCACATAAAATAGCCATTTTCCAAAATAATAAACTCTCAACTTTCCAGTGAGTGAATCTCTTTACAAAAATCTTTTTAAATAATCACTAACAAGAATGTAATTCAAAAACTAAATTCCATGCCCCGAAACATGAGATAAGTTATATATCATTTTGACATTTAAATCCTTGAAGAGGTATTTGCTGTTACTGGCCCATATAAAATGTGAAAGCATTTCAGATCTGGTTATGTTTCTTAGATATAGTGAGGTGCTGCATCAGTGGAAAATCAAATGAAGTACGATTACATGATCAAACCAGAAAATAGCCACGTTGATGGGACGCCGATTACATATGAGGCCATTTGTACTATGATGCCCTTGCTGTTTGTTAACTATCATGGAGAGCAGCTGTCCATCTCTTACTATAATTTAAAAATGAGAAAAAATCAGTAACACTTTACTCAAGGGGACACAAGTAATTTAATAACTCTGAAAGCTACTGAAGCACAATTCATGAATAAATATAGTAACTGCCCGAAATCCACAAACCATTATGACTGATTAATGATGAACATAGGATTAGTATGTAACTAACACTTAGTTTCTGGTTAATTAATATATTTAGTAAGTGTGTATAACTAGAAAATAATTCAATTGAAATAATATATGACTGATTTGATAAATACTGTTATATTGGATTAAGGGTTTGATTCAATGTACTGTATAGATTCAAGATAAAATAATTTTATTTGTCACATGCATGAATGTACTGTATACCAGCAGTGAAATTAAGATAAAAAGGTTATAAAGAAATATTTAAATAAGCATCAAAGAACCCCATCACTACATATTTACAGTGCAGGTAGCAGCTATACCTTATGTTTGATTGGGAGTGTTAATGATCTTAATGATTCTCAATCAGTCCTGGCCTTAAGCTTCTGGAGGCATCTACCTAAGTACCACCACTGGAGCAGTTTACAGCACGGGTGGTGAGCATCTCTGAAATTACTTAATGCCCTGGACCCAAATTGCTGGATGTAGATGTCATGCAGGGTGGGCAATTCTGTTCTGGAGATTCAGCCAGTGCACCATATCACCCAAAAGCCAAAGGAAACATTTAATCGCATATGCGACTGCAGACTCCATCTGAGAAGTGTTGACTTGAACAGCAGGCAAAATGTTCTCTTGTAGTGGCCCACTTAGTCAGTTACATCACTTCCTGCTCACCCGTATTTATATGTGAAACATGATCTCTGGTGACAAAGCTTGATACGGTGCAGCGGAAAGAGTCAAGTCGAAGCAGCAGGCAGGCATTGCTGTCATTTACAGGTGATCTAATCGACAGTGACAGCCATCTCTCATGCAGTTTTCTTCTTCACACTTGCTCCAGGGTGTCTGTCCGCAGTTTATTAGAAGTGTGCTTCCGATGATAAAGTGCAATTATACTGCTTTTTTTTTCTTACTTTTATATATTCTTCTATTACTCGGGATATATATATATATATATATATATATATATATATATATATATATATATATATATATATATATATATATATATATATATACGGTATACAGTATACACAGAAAAAAAACATGGGTTGATTTAAAAACAGTAACTCATGTTAAAATAAATATATAAAACTGCATGCTGGTCTCTCTAATGGTCTTGAGAGGGATGCGGCACTTGCTTCAAAACAAGCATGAAAAAAAGCACATTTTTTATCCAAACTATGGTGGCTCAGGGACATTCAAGGATTTTCAGAAAGTAAAAAAATATATAATCAGCTAAACAGAAAATAAGGGAATGTTGATATCCATCTGGTAGACTGCGACATTAGTGTCCTTAACGGCCACAGATGATCGCCCAAGCTTAACTGCGCTCATCAGTATCTCTGACTGCCTCTGCCTTCCTGGTGATGCATGACTTCTTTTTTCTTCCATTTTTTGCAATGCAGGAGCAGCAGGGATATTTGTTAGCCCATCGCGACACCTGAGGGAGCGCTCCGACATGTGGGCCATTCTTCACACGGCATACATAAACCACGCAGAGATAAGGTTAAACGCCACTTAAGAGCATTGTTATTAATGACCCCAGCCTGCCCAAGCGCTTTAAGGATGCTGGAAAATGAGCCAGATGAAGTTTGCTGCTTCAAAACAAATGGAAGCACGAAGAAAGGACGAAGCCTTTCCTGCCAAATTCTGTGCATCTTTCTTTCCCGTTACCATTTTTCAGCGCCAGTAACGTGTCTAGATTCACATCTCCATTACTTCATAAGCACTGCTCTAAAAACTTTCTTTAAGGAATGCCAGTCGCTACAAGTGGTTTTCCTCTAAATATGTGAAACACCTATTGCCGAGACTTTTGAGAAACCCTTAACCTTGTCATAATTTAAATAGGCGCCACTACTACAGAGCCTATAGTATAATCATACAAAGCATTATTTTATACATCACATCAAAAGATTCAAAAAGACCATACAGAATTTGACTGCGAAATCAAAATACTAGCTGTCAATGAAGTGGAATGTACTGTAGCTTCAGACCTGCATGGTTGTTGGTTTGATTCCCAGAGATGTTCACAAGTGACAAAATTAGACTCTCATAGTTCGTCAGGCTTATATACATCTTGAAAGTAATCACTATTTCAAAAATGGCTGCATTTTTGCAATAACATCTTTGTAAGAAGCTAAGTACTTTTCAGATGTAGATTTTAAAACTAATAGTTTCTCAAAAACAGCATTACTGTATGATGAAGACTTGAGCAGAACAGGTAAACATTAATTAGTGTGAACAGCTACAGACACTGGGGATCTATACTTGCCAACAACAATCAACTATGTATACAGAGAGAGAAAAAGAGAGAGAGAGAGAGAGAGAGAGAGAGAGAGAGAGTAAGAGATCTGTACTTATATCTTTGTGGGGACTGTCCATTCACTTCTATGGGTGAAACCCCAATTGCAGCAATGACAACCTTACCCCTACTTAGTCCTAACCTTAACCACAAGCAACCAAACAAAATACAACTCGTCTTCTTTAGTTTTGTGATTGCAGTCACAGATTTTTATATAATTGGTCCCCACAATGTAATGTATACTCTGCATGAGGCAGCCAGACCAAACCACGCTGGGCTCTGTCGTCCACCACGTTAAAGTGACGTGGTTAGCTATTGAAAGTCCCTTTTTTGTCAAGCTGCTGAAATAAATGCACGTAGAAGTAAATCGCGAGTCGGATTTTTACAGATCGTTCCAAAGCAAAAACTGGATAAAATTGATTTGTCTCTCACCTCGTGTGTGTGTGTGTCGTGCCCCGCTCGTCCACTCCTCCCGTGTGCCACACCCCTTCATCTACCTCATGTTTACCAGCTGTTTCTTGTTGCTATCATTAGTGCAATCTATTTAAGTCTGCGTTAGGTATGTTTTCCCCAGTCCGGTCATTGACATCCATCTTGTGTTTATTCGATGTTCCTGGTTTGTCTCCTCTCCACTAGACCCTCATTCACTCTATCTCACGGCGTCTGTATTGCTTCTCCGCCGAAAGACATGACAGAATGACCGGACTCATGAAGAAGATGCCTGCCCTGACCAAGGAGCAATACTTCAGTCTCGCTTACAAGGAAATCTACTGGCTCGATCAGCTGGAGGTCAAGGACGACCCGGTGGCATGAGCCCTCGCTTTCTGGATGAGGGATATTTTATAAGAAATATCCCTATCCAAAGATGCGCACCTGCGGCGGCTGAGACGTGGGGTGCCGAAGTCCAAAATGCTCAGGTACAGTAGCCTGGGACAGCGGACTTCCCTACGGTCTGCTTTTGGAGCTACCAGAGGTGCCCCGACTCCGCTGAAAGCTGCAGGGAAGAAAAACTGGAGGAAATGAAGATGGGAGGACATACCGGAGGTCTTCCTGGGGTCTGTCTCGGCCTCCCCTGCAGCAAGTCAGGAGGAGCCCCTCCCGATTCTTAATCTGGCGGTGTTCACGCCCCGCGTTACTGCCACCACTTTGCTGCCAGCGCCAGGAGCTCGCCCCATTCTGGGGACGCACCTGGCATTTAAAGGGGCCAGGTCTATTGGATATGCCATCCCGTGGGTCCCCAAGTTCCCTAAACGGGTGGTGCCTGCTACCGAGGCACAAATCCCAGGTCCAGTCCCCATGGCTCCTGCTCCAGTCCCCGTGGTTCCTGCTCCAGAGGCTCCTGCTCCAGCACCCACAACTCCTGTGGCTCCTGTCCCAGAGGAGGTCCCTGACCCCCCAGACCCTGCTCCCATGTCCCCCACTCCCATGGCCCCTGTCCCCGAGGAGGTCCTGGACTATTGGACCACTCTTCCTTCCCCCTTGGTGGAGGAGGAGCTCAAGTGGGACTCCTCAGGGATTTCCCTGATTGCCCCACTGAACCACTCCAGTGCGTCGCCCTAGTCACCACCCCAGCATGGCAAATTTCGGCCAGGACTTCGTCTCTAAGTCTCTCGGAGAGGAAGAGGACACCTGCCCGACCGTCCAGCGCTCTGGCTCGCCTTCAGTCCCCATGCCTCCTGCTCCGTGGTTGCCTGCGGGTCTTTCGGCTGCGGTCCCGCCTCCAACGCCTCGTCGGTCGCCTGCGGGTCCCCTGGTTTCGAATTGTCGGTCACCTGCGCCTTGGCCAACTGGGACTACGCCTTAGCCGGCTACAGCTTCTGTTCCTTCCTCCCCTCCACCAGTGTCCCCTTTGCCTCGCTCCTCCTCTGTAAGTCGCTCAGCTTTCCTCCTCACCCACTTTAGTGCTCCCTTTAGCTCCATGAAAATCCGAATACTTTAGGATATAACACTACAGGCATTATGCGGGGCACAATGAAAAGGTGCAGGCATGTTTTCAGTTGTAAGAAAATATAGCTTGACTTGGAAGGATATGTCAGAAATCTTTATGGGATATACCTGCCAGGTTATGACTTTTGGACATACCTGCAACATTATGAGATTTATGGCAATTTATACCAATCTGTGTCTCTGTATAACAACGCAATGTAGGCTATATATAATTTATGACACAGGTAAAGTAACGCCTGTTCCTAAGCAGTGGGTCTAATGTAAAATAACACTCGGAATTAGTGATGCACGATTTGTGATCGTTCTTTTGAATTGGTTCTATTCAGTGAATCGGTCGAACAGGGTTTCAGATCTTAAAGAACCAGTTATAGTAGCGTCCCGATCCCAATAGCCAATGCGAATATCATTTGTTATATACTGTATGCTGTGGCTTTGGTTTTTATTCTTTGGTTAAAGCATTTTAGACAATATTAGACATGTAACGATGAATCGCGAATCGGTTAAAAAACAATGTAGATGTATGACGATTTAAACCAGCTGATGTGAAAAATGAATCGCTACTTTAGGAGTACCGTAATTTCCGGACTATTAAGCGCACCTAAATATAAGCCGCACCCACTGAATAAAAAATATATATTTATTTTGAACATAAATATGGCGCACACGTCTATAAGCCGCAGGTGACTACATTGAAACAAAAGAACTTTACATCGGCTTGTAACAAAACAGTAGCCTACCAAGAAAGTCATTGGTCACTGTCTTCCTCCTCTCGCGCACTGAAACCACTGAAGTCATCCCCTTCGGTGTCGGAGTTGAACAGCCTCAGAATTGCTTCATCCGATGTTTTCTCAGGATCGTTTTCATTGTCGAAACCCGTTGATTATCGTGGATTTTTTGACAGTGCTCCACGCTTTCAGGATCCACTGGCAGACTTGACCATAAGTTGCTCTTCGCATGCGACCCGTTTTGGTGAAGGATTTCTCCCCACTTGTCATCCAAGTTTCCCACTCAACACGGGGCGCCACGTTAAATGGACGATTTACACTGATGTCGAGTGGCTGCAAATACTTAAAATAGCTCTATTTCCTTTTCCAGCAGCCAGATCGATCGCCTTCAACTTGAAAGCTGCATCATATGCATTTCTCCGTGTCTTTCCCATGATAAAGCTCTGTATTTGGCAAAATGACAACCTTAATCAGAATGATTCAGAGGGAGCACGTTCGATTTAATGTAAAGAGTTTCATTGGTTCATCTGTTCAGCAATTTCATTGGTGTAATGTTACGGGCCTCAGTTTTTTGGCAGCATGAAACTGGTAAAATCTGGAAAAATCCATAAATTAGCCGCTTCATTGTTAAAGCCGCGAGGTTCAAAGCGTGGGGAAAAAGTAGCAGCTTATAGTCCGGAAATTACAGTACTTCAAGGTACTTTAACGTAAAAACTGGTTTAATATTACATTTGATTTCATAACTTCAGTTTGACATCTGATGTCACTACGTACTCACTTTGACGTCAGTTTTTGGTTTTGACCGAACACGAGATAGAGATCGAATATTAAATTGAGGACACACCCCTGGGTGCCGTGGTGGCACAGTGTTTATTGCTGCTGCCTCACAGCAAGAAGGTCTTAGGTTATTACATACAAAACCATGCTAAAAAGCTGCACATGCAAGCCTTAGTTTATTTGAAGATTTTTTTTAATTTACTTATTTTGATTTTTTCAAAACAGCATTTTATTGAATTTCAGTAGCACTGTTAAGAAGAGGACACGTTTTGCACAGTTTAGAAAGATACAAAAAGGATTTTTTTTTCAGTTCATTTGTCTGCAGCTCATTCTGCTAAAAAATCATGAGAAAATCATATTGTGAACTCCTGAATCGAATCGTGAGTTGAGTGTATCGTTACATCCCTAGAAAATATGTTTGGAAATTTCTGAAGGTACTCCAGATTTTATCAGGTTTTTGGAGGCTGACTGTTCCTACATATTTAAACACGAAAACCTGCTTACATTATTGTTTTTCATTTTAATTAGATCTGAGGCTATCGTCAGGGTCTACGGTGCATGGGCAGGCTGGAAGCAGCAAAGGATGAGGCAGGTAGGCGGAAGACAGGAAAATGAGGGTTTATTAGGGCTGACGGGGGGGGGGGGGGGGGTACAGCGACACAAATTACAACAATGACCGACCTCACAGGGCAAGACGTGGACTGATATACAAGAGACAATTCGAAATAACAGGAACCAGCTGGGCGCAATCAGGGAAGCACACACGGATGATGAGGGGGCGTGGCACACACGAGGATCGAACGAGCTGGGAGTGACAGAACACCCCCCAAAGGCGCACACTCTGGGCGCGTCTCAGGGGAGGTGACGGATGAGACCGGGGACACGGAACCTGGAAGGCAAGAACAAGACCATTAAAACAAGTACAACGGCAGAAGCCAGAACAGGACCTAACACAGAACAGGGAACGCAGACAGGCAGTTAAGGAAGGGAGACACAAAAGGAATAGAGAATGGAGGAACAAAAGGGCCAGGAGTGAACAGAGGCACGAGGAGCAGAGACAGGAGGAACAAAGGGACCAGGAGCGGGCAAGGAAGACCAGACAGGAAAGGCCGGGGGACAAAGGGGAGCCCGAGGGAGCCACAGTGGGCAGCTGGAGGGGCCGCAGGTGACCGGGAGGCCGGAGCAGGAGGGGACCTCGGAGGAGCTGAGGAGACAGGTCGAGGGAGAGGCGAAGGGGGCGAGGAGGGAGCCAGAGGGGGCACCAGGGGAGGCGAGGAGGAAGCCGGAGGAGACACCGGCAAAGGCAAGGAGAGAGGGGGAGCCATAGCAGGCGACGGCGTAGCCACAGCGGGGGAACCCGCAGGCGACCGACGAGGTGTTGGAGGCGGGCAGGGCGACGAGGCGTTGGAGGCGGGACCCATAGGTGATCACCGACCCGGAGCCCCAGGACCCACATGCGCCCCCTAAGCCCCAGCCAAGGCGAGCGAGGGCGAGCCAGGGGGCAGGGCAGTTGGGACCCTAACCTTGCACCTGTGTCCTCTCCCCTTCCGGGACACAGACATGCGGGGTTCTGGCCGGGGTCAACCTCGCCGGGGCGAGGGAAGAGGAGTTATCAGGGAGGTCCCTGAGGGGTCCCAATCAAGCTCCTCCTCTCCTTCCATCAAGGGAAGAGGAGCGAAGTTCTGAAAGTTCAGGAACTCCTCGGGGATTGGAGTTGGAACTGGGGGGACTGAAGCAGGGTTAGGGACAGGGACTGGTAGGGCTACTGGGGCAGTAGACACAGGGGCCAGAGTCACAGAGGTAGCTGCAGGAGCAGCAGGCGGAGGCGGAGGGGCCTTGGGCAGAGCAGCAGACGGAAGGGCCTCGGACGGAGCAGCAGGCGAAGGCGGCGCCGCCTCGGGCGGTGCAGAGAGCAGAGCAGTAGCTGGAGGCGGGGCCTTGGCAGGTGCCTCAGGCAGAGCAGGCACAGGCACCGCCACCTCTGGGCCATCAGGGGGTGCCACAGGGGCCAGAGCCGTGCTAGGCAGTTCAGGCACGGGCAGGATAGGCAGTTCAGGCACGGTAAAAGTGGGCGCTGCGCCTTTAAGAGTCCTGGGGATTCGTGGAATAGCGTCCCACATAGCTCTAGTTCCCTGATTCGCCAGTTGCGCCACCCGATAGTAGTAAGTCCCCAGAAGCGCCGGCTTCTCTGCGGCGGCAAAGTGCAAGCCAGCCCGGTTCATGGATAGGGAAGAGTTCCTCCCGATACTCGGCCGGGAGAAAGGAAGCGGAGAGAGAGCAGGCACCCAGGAGGATCGTCAGGTCTTCCGCTGGCCTCCCCTTCGGTCTCGTCCACCTCTTTCTCCGGCCTGCAGCGGTGGAGAGAGGCTGCGCCGTGTCCTCCAGGACAGGAGCCTCCCCAAAACACTAACTGGGCTCTCTGTTCATCTATCCGCTGCAGCAGTCACTGGAGATTCTCGCGTACCTCCCCTAACAGGTACGCGTCTCTGGCCGGGGACATTCGCGCCAGGAGGTCACCGCTCTGCTTGACCACTTCCAGCACCACCGAGTCCTCCTGGTCCTCGGGCTGTTTGAGCCAATAAATTATCTCTTGCATCAGACCGAGATGCTGGCTCTCGGTCTGCTGCGGCATGTTGGCTTGTGGGTCGGTCATTTTGTCAGGGTCTGCGGAGGACAGGCAGACTGGAAGCAGCGAAGGACGAGGCAGGTAGGCGGAAGACGGGAAAACAAGGGTTTATTAGGGCTGACAGCAACGCACATTACAACAATGACCGACCTCAGGACGTGGACTGATATACAAGAGACAAGTCGAAATAACAGGGAACAGCTGGGCACAATACGGGGAAGCACACATGGATGATGAGGGGGCGTGGCACACAGGATTGGACGACCAATACAATAATGAAAATAAGAAATTAATACACATGCAGTTTCATTAAAAGTAACTGAACAAAGGGCACTTTTCCACTGCACTGCACTTTCTACTTTGGTACTTTCCCTTTTCCATT
The DNA here is from genome assembly GCF_023856365.1 of Brienomyrus brachyistius. Taxonomy (NCBI): domain Eukaryota; kingdom Metazoa; phylum Chordata; class Actinopteri; order Osteoglossiformes; family Mormyridae; genus Brienomyrus; species Brienomyrus brachyistius. The sequence continues at coordinate 39,413,366 of NC_064533.1, read as the reverse complement.
GAGGTGAGTGCTTCCATTGAGTACCAGTACCAAAAATTCCAGTACTAAAAGTGCAAACCAGCTGAGGTACTTTTTCAGTATTTTAGAATGGAACTTGCTGGCGCCTTTGTTGTCGATTGGTTATGCAAATACAAATGCGGAAAATAGTTACGAACTCAGAAAACAATGACAAACTAAGTAAAAAATATATAATAATTGTTATCTGGTCAGAAGGACAGATACAGCAAAAAGATCAGAATGACATGGCAAGAAATTTTAAAAGTTTTTTGTTTAATACACTAGGACAGCACATATATAGGTCTAGCATGCTGTCCTAGCGATGTCATTTTGTTGTAAAAGTATTGGGGCATTTATGAAGCAAAAAGGAGTTCATACATTTCTCACAAACCCATCTAGGAGTGATTTAAACAGCATGGATGAAACAGCAAGGATGAAAGCGTGCACCCCCCTTTCCCCACCACTGATTCCTTGAAGCGAGTGTTCGATTCATTTAAACGAACAGTTCAACAGGATCAGATCTGTAAATTTAATCGAACTTCCCATCACTACTCAGAATATATTTGTCAGAGCAGGTCCACGATTTGAGTTAGTGGCAAAACAGAAAAAGCGTGTTGCAGATTGTTGATCCCGCCTGGCGTCACGCTTCTCTGGCTCCAGTTCCTATGCTCAGTGCACATTCGCACATCGTGATGTGTTTAATGCCTTTATGGTTTGAGGAAATTTATACCCTCAAGGCTTCGCATGTGTAGAAATTTCAACACAGCCTTAAAGAATCTTATTGTTCACGAGTCAGAGTCAAGTCCAAGTCAAAAAAGAATTAGTTGCAAGTCCAGTCAGAAGTCGATTTAAGAGCCTCATCTCTGTTGATTCCCACCCTTGGCTCTGGGTATTCACTGAGAATTTTCCTCCTTCAGTCTGAATATATGCAGCTAGATTAATTGCATATTTGTCATAATGTATGGATTTGTGTGTGTGTGTGTGTGTGTGCATGTGGGTGTGGCCAGGTATAAAAGTCCGCACAATACAATGAAAACCCGTTATTTTGACCTTTTTTTTTTTTACAAAAACTCTGTGACTCTGCAATCAAAAAATCTAAATTGTCAGAAGTCTTTTATTTTGTTTGCTTACCTATGGCTAAGGTTAGAGCTGGGTAGGTGCTTAAGGTTGTCATTGCTGGAATTATGTTTTTTTCCATATGGAAAAATGGGCGGTCTTCTACAAATGTGTGTGTGTGTGTGTGCGCGCATTCACGTGTGTGTGCATAGTATGCCATAACTAATGACTAAACAGAGGTGAGTGCTACATAGGCTACGTTCACACTGCCAGCCACTTCGTTCAATTCCGATTTTTTGTTCAGATCGGATTTGTCTATCTTGGCGGTTCACATTCATAACTACAAGTGACCTGTATCTGATTGTAATGTGAACGTATCGGTCCTCTAAAATGACATTTCAATCATGCAGACATTGATACGTTTTTACACGGGTCAACCAACAACAAAAAACATCATATCTGTGGGACGACTCATGGAATTAAAAATGGAGGCGTTAGTAGCTCACGCATGTATCGCACTTTGTTCTGGAGGACGACAAACAGTGAATCAGCTATACATGAGCAGGTCGAAAAGGAGAAAAAAAGTCAGGCGACTAGCTTTTTCTGTTTCCGTTATTGCTGAAACTGCTGCACCAAGAGATGTGTGGGTACGAGCCTGTCGGCGCAGGCTGATGATGTCAGCGCATGCGTATAAGCAAAAAGCTACATGAATTCTGATCTGAGCGTTCACATTCAGGTCGCATGACCGTGAATCGAATACATATCCGATTTAGTACCACATATGAAAGTGACACAAATCTGATTTGAAAAGATCAGATTCATGTGTCCACACAGCCCTGAAAAGATCAGATCTGTGTCACATTAAGGCAAAAAAATCTGATTTGAGTCACTTCAGCATGGCAGTGTGAACATAGCCATAGTGGTGGTGGTTGTAGTGGCTCCCCATTGCTTCTGCAAAGTGCTTTGGGTGTCTTGAAAAGTACTTTATAAATGTAACATTCATTCATTCATGTTCATACATGTTCTCCCCATGGCACTGCTATCTTGTGCCCCATTCTACCTAAAATATTTAATATATACACAAATGTCAATAAAATGTCATATTTTAAATTTGCATTCTCTAATATCAACCCCAGTTGATAATTTTACATCTGGAGAGTCTTGTATATATGGAGGTTTCTATCACTACATACTGCAGATGTTTCTCAGTATACTTTCAAAATGATACATTTTGGGAAGCTTTAACATGTAAATGCACTGTAAAACCATTTATGTCTTCAAGCCACTTTTTCTCTGTTTTTCACTATTTCACATTGTTTCCATTATGAATATACACAACATTGCAATTTATTCACCCATGAATAAACTAACTTCCTATCAGTCCCCTATTCAGAGGCCATTTTAGATGAAAAACCACTTTAGAATCCATAATATTATTATGCCTAATTGCTATCCTTAACTTGTATGTCAAATGAGGATTCAAATAAAATGACAGTCCCATTTTGTTAAAAGTTCATCCACTGTTTACAAAAACAACTACCAGGTGGGGTTGTTAATATTTACCTACTTATAAGATGACATCAGGGGCCTGTTTCATGAAGCAGGATTTCTTGCTTAGCAGAATAACTTGTGGGATTTAAGGTAGTATGGGCTAACTGTAAGTGAATGAAGATAAAGTCCGTTTAGCCCAGACTACCTTTAATCCAACAAGTTATCTGGCTAAGTAAGACATACTAAGGGTCCAGTGGGAGGAGTCTACAAAAGAGAGATGAAATTGGACATAGCTCATCTCTGTTCATGTGCTATTAAGGTATGTCTGATAAAATCAAAGATGGATGCACTGCATTACAAAATTATTGAAAAAAGAGATGGAAAGACATCATGTTAAGTTTTCTGAATGACTATTAAATCCATGTAAAAATTCAGGATAACTGTGGGCAGCCCATAATTATTGCATCTGTTGCAGATGTCATGCCCGGCTCGTCCGCTCCTCGTGTGTGCCACGCCCCCTGATTACCCACGTGTATTACCCTGATTGTCTCCTGCTGTGTCCGCTTCCTTTGATTAGTCTTTGTGTATTTAAGTCCTGGTCTGACCTGTTTCCCTTGTCCGTCATTGTAGTTCATTGTGGATCTTGTGTGGTTTAGTGTCTCCTGCTCCCAGTTCCGTAATAAACCCCAGTTTTACCCCGATTTCCGCCTGCTCCCTGCACGCCTGCCCGCACGATCGCCGTTCCGTCCGGCTTAGATCGTGACAGCAGGCATTTATCTGAAATTTTTGTTCATCAGGACTTTATTAGTAAAATGGATTTCCATTGACATTAGTTACTCTTTACATAACATACTGTACATGCATTTTTGTAAGGATGTCAAAGTACATTTAGAAATTAAATTAATTTCTTCAGTAAAAGTACAAAGTACTGTATACCAACCTGAGTTTCACCCCCCCTCCCCAAACCCAGCTTAAAATCATAATTTTATTTTTTTATTATTATTGCTGGCATTATGATTTAATGTTTGTAGTAGCTCACTGCACAGTCCCATGCACTGAGATATGATAAGTCATACTTAATTTCATAAAACTCATATGAGTTTCAACAAATCATAAAACTCATATCAAAAAATGAATAAAGCTTGATGTTTTTAATTTAAAGACAAAAGACAACTATTTACAAGGACGCCCAAATGACAGGAGGGGACAGCTCATTTCAGATGTTGTGCCCATAAGGGAGTAAAGTAATAAATCTTTACTCTCTAGAACATGTTTTTCATTCCTGACCTGCTACAGAAATTAAGTCCATTTAAATTAAAGGATAAGGAGTTGTAGTTAATCATCAGTTAAATCATAATCTTATTACAAAAGTATAGTAAGTGCAAATGCATACCTCTTATTTATATTAAGTTTGAGGGTCATAATGTATGTGTTGCAAAAAATATTCAGTGTTTGTTGTACAACTCACACCACGTTCAGGACCTCCAATTACTGTCTAGTTAAACTATTGTATGATGAGGCATCATGCAATAGAATATAAAACATCCATCCATCCACCTATCCATCCTCCCAAGGTTATCCTGGTCAAGGTGGCAAGGGGCTGGAGCTGATTGCATGCAGCAAAGGGCATGCGGCTGGGGTACACGTAAAATCTAAAGAACACAATTCTGGGCTATGCAATAGTTAAGAACATGCAAGCTGCACACATGCTATTTTTACTTATTGGTGCCTCTCAAAATATGAGGCTTTTTTCCCTTGTTTTTTTTGTCTTTTGTTTTCCTCATCGATGATGAATAATCTTTATTCTGATAGCGAACTGGAAAACATTATTTTATTTTAGATTATCATTTGTCAAAAGTGGATTTTCAATAGGGTGTAAAAAAGTTAATTGGCTAACTGATTAATTAAAGTCTCAAATGAAAGGAAAAGCAACCAAGTTAAATAAAACATCAGTACCCTGGAGCTAAGGGACCATTGTAGTGTGGAGGGTGCCGTGCTTTCGTTATATGCTACTGTAAATCAGGGTCCTGACTGGTCAGAAGAAATGGTAGGGGCATAGTTGTGGATTCCCTGCCCTGATTGCCAATCAGCACCTGTCAGAAAAAGAAAGAAAGAAACAAATCTAAATTATAATACCTAGAAATGCGCAGTCCACAATTCCCTACTCCAAGCCATCTTGAATGAATTAGCCAAAGTTAAGTGAAAAGTCAGTAGCTGACATTGCTTATGAAATCCTCCATTCTGTGTAACTCTTAGGTACTGATATACTCCAACATAAATGTTATCAGAGTGTGACGTAAATGGGATGATGTTTATCTCAGGACAAACACTCCAGTAAGAGGTAGCTCATTTACGCTGTGCTCTGAGCATATATTCTGCGGATTATTTCAAAACATACTAATCATATGTAAATCCATCTTTGCGTGAAGATGGGGTAATTCAATCTTCTTCTAATGTATACATAAAGGTTTTTCCATAATAATTCTCTGTTGATGACCACCCGCCTCCCCTCTCTTTATCGCTCACGATCATGTTTCAGTTTAAGTGCCCATGCCACACTCTGCACTTGACATTGAACATCCTCCACAATCACCAGCTTCTCCACACTCCCGTTATTAATATTCCTCATACCCTTGAAGTCAGAGATGTAGTGCAGAGGGTGGGTCTCACGCCACTGGTACGATGTTCCTTTATTGATGCTCTGATTGCAAAAAGTGCCTTGGCTGTCGATAAATTGCCGATCAACGCGGAGGACTTTTTTTCCCTAACGACAGCAAGGAGCTGAATTTCTCCAGCCAAAATAAAAATTTGCCTGTTATTTAAAGCTGACCTTGAGCATCTTGAGATTTCTGGATCCCAGTGTGCACGTCAGTTTGGCCATAAATCTGGTTACAAATTTAGCTTGGAATGATTGCTTACCTGGTGCAGAAAATAAACTGTGAAGGAGGGGGGGAAATGTAATAAATAAAAACATTTACAGATGGAGAGATAAAAGCAGAACCTGTTTTATTATTTTCTAAGAGTTCCTATGTAACAACCATGCATCCCAGACCAAGGCATATGGTGCACATACAGCTATAAATATATATAGTATATAAGCAAGCAGCATTGCTCTAAAGCAGTGCATCCAATCCATCTTTTCTAGCATGTTCTGTCACCTACTATTACATTTTCCTGTAGCAGCCAACCAAATGTATTGAAAATACTGTATCTTTCTTTCTTATACTGTATGTGTGCGTCTGTGTGCATTAGCTTTATATTACTTTGTGGGGACCAGTAATTTTGATGTGGTGGATACAGTTTCTCACGTCTCCACAAAGATCTGTGAATGCAAAATGTGCATTTTGTTTGCTTACTTATGGTTAAGTTAGGGCTGTGTAGAGGTTAAGGTCTTCATGTTGTGATTAGAGTTTTCCCCATAAAAATGAGTGGAGAGTCCCCACAAAGATATAATTACAAACCTCTATGAGTGTGTTTTTTTTTTTCCCCTTCTCTTCTCAAGGTCACTCGTAATCACTGGGATATTTTGCTTACAGGGATCAAGACAGTAATGCACATAGTGCCTACTGAACGTAACAGACGTGTCAAGAAGACATGCGAGTCTAGCTTTAGTGTTCTTGCATGATATGAAACAAAAGACTGCCTGTTATAGTCATTGTCTTCCTTGACACTTTTTGTTGTGGGGTGAACGTTTCTCATCGTAGTAAAATGTATGTTTAATAAATGTCAGCAGTCATATGAGTTTCCAAAAAAGACTGTATCACTCGGATGTTCAGTCACAATCCCTAAGAGTCTGACTTTGACATACAACCGACGTTCCCAAAATGTTAATCTGCTGAAAGAAATGTTAGTCTGCCCAGGGGAGTTGGGCAGCCAGTTGACCTTGGACCCCCCTAGAGATTTTTTTTCCTCCTTACTTGGAAGTTTTTGCTTCATCTCCTCTATTGTCATCTGCCTTTCTTTCTTTATTTTCTTTCCTTCCTTTTTCCCATTCTCTCTGATGGTGTTTAATGTATCACAACACATCCATGTAAAGCACTACATAAAAATAAATTGAGTTGAAAAAAATAATTATTCTTCCGTCAAGATTTTTTGACTGAAAAAAAATACTTCGAAATGTAAGGTAACAATTGGTTTGCGCATTGGATATAACATGATGAACCACACATAATGCCTTCTTATTAAATTTCTCTCACAATTATTTTTTCGTAAGGGTGTAAACATATGTCATAATGCAGCAGGGTGCCCCTTGTGATCAAGAGGTGTTTAATGAACGATATAAACAAATGTAAGATTCTTTAAGAGGCATTACCTCAGCATCAACGTGCTGGGAGCTGAACGGCACTAAGGTTGCATGTGGGACAGATTGCTAAACAAGGGACAGGAACTCTGCACGGCAAGCAGGTTGCTGAGTGCCCTTGGCGTCAAGTGTCCATTTCCACCAACCTGGCAGAGGATTTAGGACTGAGATTTAATTGAAAAATAAACAGATCTCATGGGACTCGTGCACAAATCTGATGGGCTGGAAGGACCTGTAACCGACAACATGAATGTTTAATCGTGTTGAGTTCTGGATCCAAGGCAAGATTAATTAACCTAATTACATCCAAGTAAAAGCATGAGGGAGCAGATTACTGCCTTGCTTATGAATACCGAATGTAAAATTATTACTTGCACTGATGGGGATTATGTTAGACCAGCTACTACATTTACAGAGTATTTTCTCTGCATTATAATTCCAATAAATAGTTACCACTGGGATGTTTTTTTTTTTTTTTTGAAAATGACATTGAAAATGAATTTGCTTTAGCCTTCCTCTGTACACTTCAATAATAATCTTGAAATAATTACTAATTTCTTTTTATTATATTAATTTATTTTAGACTAACTCTGAAGTTGATGCCCTGTCATAAGTGTGTGTGCATGAGAGAGATGAAAGAATGGAGCTTCTTCTTTATATATCATACAATGCAAATGGGACATTTGGAGAATACTAAAGTAATAATAACATAATGACCTTCACTTAATGTTTCAGCGGTAAGGCAATTTGGAATGTAAATTTAACAGTAATGCAGCTACGCACTAATGACTGACACTTCCCACTATTGCCATTTTAACAATGTTTCAAGATTGAGTGTCTGATGATATGGTTAGTATACATGTTTGAGTACTTTGATCTCTGCAGTCCAAAAATGCAGGTAGTCAATCTGGCATCTTAGAATTGGCCATTGTGTTTGTAAGCGTGTGACCCGTGATGTATTGGTGTTCTGTCCAGGGTTTTTCTCCCTCCAAGTGCCCTGTGCTTCCTGGCCTGGTTCCAGGCTCCCCATAACCCTGTACTATGTACTGATTATGAAAGATGGATGGATAAATAAATATACTGATACCTCAGAAGTACGAATGGTAACTCAAGATCTGACAGCTTGGGAAAACATCAGGTAATTTATGTATATGCAAAGTTAAGGACCATCAGGGTGAACTTATTTATAAGACTGTATGTAATTGTTAAATGATATATGTGCTGCGTTACACTTTTAAATGAATATGTGCAAAAAACATAGATACATAAACCACTAGCCAGTGCTCGGCTGTTTAAGGCAGCAGCACCAGGTTGATGACACGAATCGGCCAGTGTTTGTTTATGCTGTCGGGTGCCCCCGTCGACATACCCTGCAGACCCGTTTCCCCCTGCAGCTGAAGGGCTCCACACCCCACACCTTCACCCGTCAGTCATGCAGCGTTGTAATGCCCACGCTGCTCCAACCAGCCCCTCCTAATCTATGGGCTGGGTGGATGTCAGGGCTGCACGCGGCCTCTTCAATAATTTACCTACTGTGGGAAGGCATCGTTTTTCTTTTTCTCTTTGTCTTAGCACCAAAGCCGCCCAAAGCAGATCTCACTGTCATTTATAGAATATGTCAGTGAATCGTATTGCTTTACAGATTCATAATATCTGTGTTTTTTTGCTACAATTTTACAGTTAATGTGGATTTTTTTGAAGAATATTACCACCCCTCTAGCTATAAAGAGAACAGCATTATATAGAACAGCCATATAAAAACAATAAAAGAAAAAGTCAAGTACATCAATCCAGTTTTGTTTTCAATATACTCAGTGTCACCCCACCTTTCTGCATTTGTATTCCTGCCAAAAAAATTGTTGAAGATCGATGTCGATCAAGAACTTTTAAAACTACACAAAGTATCACATTATACAGCACAACTAACTGATTATTCAACTGGGGGGGATTTCTCTAAATTTGGGGGGGAGGCTTTAGCCGTCAAATTTCACCATAGAGCGTTCTGTGGCTGTGATTTACACATGCAAGAAACAAAATACTGCAGCTTGCAGTATGTGTACACTCATAGAATGATTAATTAAAGCAATCCTGTTGTGGCCAGAACACAGCATGATTCATCTGATATTGTCATTCAGAAGCGCGGCTCTAGCTGTAATGACACATGTACACTTTGTAAAATGCCACGCTGTGTGTGTAACACTGAATAGCTACCCTGTCAGAATACAAAAAGCCATCCATATTCCTCGGTCATTTATCCAGTAAAGGGCCACACTGTGCCTGGAGTCCATCCCAGGAAGCACAGGGAACAAGGCAAGGTACAGCCCGGATTGCACACCAGTCCATCTCTGGGCACATATTCACTATCACATAATAACAGCAATTTAGAGATGGAGATTCATCTAGCGGCATGTTTATGGATTGTGGCAAGAAACCAACATAAATAAGTGATGCCCACTGAGCCACAGTGCCACCAGAACACCAAAATATTTCCATCAAGTCAAATAAGCATGAATCAATGAATATCAGGCAGCACCATCTGTTACTTTACCAAGGAATATTTGGCAATTAAAAATAAAAATTTTGAGCTGAATACAGAAAACAAATTTGTTAAACTGTTAAAATAAATTTAGTTCAGTCAAAGCCAGACAAATCACAATAAATCTCGATTTGTTGACTCCTGATGCACAAAGTTTTGTTGGCTTGTCCTTTTCAGGACCCACAAGCAGGTCTGTCTGCCTGGCAATAGCTGTAAGAGTGGGATGCCACAGCTGCCAAACCATGTCAGATTTCAAGCTGGTAGATGCAGTGAGAGAAATCAATTAGCATTCACTAACCCAGCAGGAAATAAAGCATCCTGGAAGGTTAAATACATGTCTTACCTTCACTGGACAAAAGGCTGATTAGGGTGACCTTTGCACCAAAGCAGGAAACAAAGTTTCTTTCAACTTCTGTATTGCACAAACAGACTTATTTATATATTTTTTGTTTGTTTATTGACTGATGCTTAACCATTGGTACTTTACATTTTAGCCGATCCAAGACAGAGGGCTAATTTACAGTAGATTAAAAACATTTGACTGAAGCCAGAAATCAGAATACATAAAACACCAGGAAAGACAAACACACCATAGTGACAAACAAGGGATCCATGTTTGATGAACCCTGGATGACACTGAAGCTACAGAACATAGTTCAACACATTGCTGATAAAGCAAGCCAAGAATAACATGCTAAGATCTGTACTGCTGGGTCACCTCAGTAGAAGAAGGGATACTGATCATACAGAATCATGACAGATAGAATGAGATCAGGAGTGAGCGAGAAAACAGGAAGGAGAGCAAGACCTGTAGCATATGAGAACATCCTGTATTCATCAGGGAGCTCAGATTATGCTTTCATTGCTCTAAGTAGCATATCAAAGGGCTCAGTATTGTGATTGAGATACTTTGGAGAGGTGAAGTGTCATATCATGCCTGATAGTACTAAAGACCCTTTAACAAAGAGATGAAGAGGGATTTGCATATAACAGGGAATATGCATATGCATTGAAGAAAAAGTCTTACAACTCTGAATTCTCCAAATTCAATAACTAGCTTATCACTCCATATACTCATTATCCTTATATTTATCTTATATAGTTGAATGCTTCTCATTTTCTGTAGAGGATGTGGACCATGACTAGTCTCCTTTGACTGACTGTTTGATACTACTAATAGTTTGATAGTACCAATAGCTCCATTTCAGGCATCTTAGTATTTCTGTCTCAGTTTACATAACACACAAAAAAAAAAAATAATTTGCTGCTTTATATGTATTGTATGGACTGTTTATGCAATGCATAGAAAACATACAAAATGGTTCATTTAGTTTTGTATGTATTTATTTATTTTCTCAGATACACTTATGTACTTCATAACGACATTTCGGTCAGCGGACTGCATATACAACTGTGGTCCCATAAGATTACAGTATAATGGACCTGAAAAATGCCTATCGCCTAGTGACATCATAACCATCATACCATCTGTCGCGTTCAAGTAGAAAGGAAGATGCAGGAGCAAGAGTAAGGGCTAAAGAAAAGGGGTTTATTCAAATGAACAGCAGGGAAGGGAAAACAAAACCAGATCATGGGGGGAACAGAAGGGACCAAGGGTACAGACTATAGGCACACGCAACTTCAATGACAGGACTATGGATCACAAGACCAGAAGTACTTAAATAGAGAGGACTTAATAAGTGAGCATAGCAAGAGGGAACTGATGGGAATCACAGAAGGGCAGGAATGAGAGGTAAGAGTCATACAACACAGGTATTACTTGGTAGACCACACTAGGAACAGAGACAGGATCAGCTGTCCAGGGCGTGACATCATCATAGCAATGCATTACTCATGTGTTTGTGGTGCTGCTCGTATAAAAACCCTATTACTCTGCCTGTCGTAAAGAGGTGCAGCACATACAATTATGTACTGTACATAATACTTGATAAGGATTACAATATATAACTGTTACTGGTTTATGTATTTACTATACTGTATCTTTTGTCATAATTTCAGAGTGTAAACTTTCTACATAAAAAAAAGTCTTGGTGTACAGTAGGCCATTCCATCTGGGTTCGTGCGCGTACATTCTGATGTTTGCATAACAAAATTGCCTAATGACGCATTTCTCCGAATATGTCACCTTCGCTAAGCAATGCATGACGTCAGGTAAAATAACAAAGCATGTAGTGGCCACCTGAAGTACTATTTCACTCATCCTTCCACAGATGGGTGGAAATAATTAATTGATGCCTGTGGATTTGGTGTTACCATTTCCACATGTGTAACAAAGGATGAGATTTTTGTTTTGCACTCACTGTCAGCAGGAACAGTGCCAGGTGGAATGCAGAGAAGGGCCCTGGTCTTCAGCGTATATCTGAGAAGAAGCACGCTGAGATGTAAAGCACCAGATAATCACAACCTGATGACGGGAGAGAACATGAGCTCCCAGATTAGACATGCACAGTACAAAACAAAGAGGGGAGGGATGCTGGCAATATTTAGTGTAGAAAACAAAAGCCCTGTGGAAAGTTTCGAGCTGTAGCCAGGAGGCAAGTCAAAACCCCGGGAAAGTCGATGCTGTAGTCGCTGGCAGCAGGGTGAAGGTGGTGGGGGGTTGGCTGGAATTGGTAAAATGGCAAGACTCCTCACACCCTGGAGTAAGGCCAAGGTAAGCAGCAACAGTCCAGTAAAGAATTTGTGCAGCAGGACCTAAGGCAAAAATGAGTCTTGATATAAATATAGAAAGAGCAACGTTAAAAGAGAAAATGTGGCATGAAACCTATAGTTTTCTTTTGTTTACTACTGCAACATCGTCTTCCTCTTATCATAGAGAAATACAAAGTCATAGCTTAAAATCTTTTTGATTTTGCAAGTTTGTAAATATTTACAGTAGCTGGACGATTATGATTTTTCTTGAAATGGAGATTACAAATAGATAAAACAAAAATCCCTTATTGCTAAAAACATTTGCTGTGATTCTTCAATTATCCAGTTTGGGTATAAAATGATGCCTTGGAAGCTTAGGGCACTGGGGGCACACGATGACACGTGCACACACTGGATCTAACAACCCATCCATCCTCTCAGCATTGCCAGGAGCCTATCCAAGGGCACAAGGCTAGGGTTCAGCCTGCATGGGATGCTAGTCAATAACTGAATCCACAACCTTTATATTGTCAAGCAATAAGGCAGTGTTTGGAGTCAACGTTCTAGCCTCATTTTAATACTGAAGAATTCTTAACTAAAATGTAACCTCTACTCTAATGTTCAAGTCTAGACTAAAAACACACTTGATTAGTCTAGCTTATAGGGACTCTAGTTCTAGCTCTATCTAATTCCCCACTCCCAGTTAGACCTATAATGTTAGGTACAGAACTGGGTGGGAATCAGTGCTATTGGCTTTGGATGAACTGAACTCTCAGTGCTGTCACTATAGCTTCACAATCCCTTGCGGAATTGGAGTGCTGACGTTTCGGAGACTCCCCATGCCTGCATTCCCACTTGCCTTTCCCTCCTACTTACAGTGCCATAGCCATATCTGCCGGAGCTTACATATTGCACTCACCTAATTGTTTGCATTGCCTCTAGTCTCACCTACTTTGGCTACTGCACGTTTTATTTCCCCTACTCCTCTTGGGGTGTGCTGCCTGAAGACCCAAAATTATCAAGACATTCTGCCTACCCCTGCGACATCCCCACTACCTGTGGAGTCTTTCCGGCCTGCTTCCACTTCTGCCTCTGATGTCTCTCCGGTATGTCCTGCTGCTGTACCACTGTTCATCCTTCCATCTGCAAGAGCACCACCACATGCCTGCCATCACCTGCCTGCCCCCTACTTTGAGACTCAAATGTTAAAACTGGGACAGTGAGAATTGGAATTTTGCCATCTTGCCCATTTGAATTCGTCTGCCATCCCATGGAGGATGGGCTCCCCCTTTGAGTCTGGTTCCTCCCAAAGATTCTTCCTTCTAGGGAGTTTTTCCTTGCCACTGTCACCTCTGGCTTGCTCACTGGGGGCTTTGGGCGTAATGTAAAACACTTTGAAACAATGTGATGTTGTGAAAAATGCGTTATACAAATAAAATTGAATTGAATTGAATACCATAGTTTTCAAGGCCAGTACACTTGCTTTTGTTTACTCTTCTCATCCCCAGCCCCACCAGAGAACATGCTTTTTATCCATTTTCTCATCCTCCGAAATGGCTCCTTCATCTTTCATGCTGCTATCTGGCATGTCTGTCGCATCCTGTAGATCCAAAGCAGTATGCATCCTTGTGTGGCCCTGCTCAAAATCCACAAATGAAGGGATTCTGTTTTTAATTTTAATTTTAAATTTTTTTTTTTGAATGAAAACTACTAGCGCGCTTTGCATTTTATGTGTGTAACATGCGTGAAAATGTACCGGGCTTTTAGCGAATTACATCTTAATGAGGTGGAGCAAACTTTAAACGAACTGCCGAACAAAATGAAGGCTCACATTTTCTCAGCTCTGTTCTCATTCATGACTTTGCAAATCAAACCAAGCTAATAATGAGGAACACTCTGTCAGAACACTGTATAGCAATAGCATTAAAATGGCAAAATCACAACATTTTCATCTTGTTGTCATTTTGTTAATGCAGAAGGAACAAAAGATATTCTGGGTGAGAAATGTCACTTGGGTAGGAAAATGGAACCTACAAATGAGAGCGCAAACAAAAGCAGAAGAGCGTAAATATTTGAGCAGTGACTCTCCAAGGTTCTAGCTTTGGGAATTCACCACTGTTGCCTACGGGATGATGCCAGCACAGTTCCACAATGCCTCTAGAGGGGGGAACTGAGGACAATGACAACACCTTTAGTGCTTTGATTCTTTTAAAAGAGGATTTTGTGAGTTTGATCAGCAATGCAGAGTTGTGCCAGTCTTACCAGGTTACTCTGCATCGATTGCCTCTCATGACACGACAGTTTGACAATGCAAAAAGCATTTTGATGTCTGACTTTGCAGGGAAAATCCGTGCTGTGGTGGATTTATTTCTATAGATATTTATAATCTTTCTATATAAATTTTTAAATAAAGAAAAAACTGGAGAGAAAGAGCAAGTCTGTGAGTTCAGCAAGTGTCGATAACTAAGTGGTGTGTTATATGTGACACTGCAGATTATATCTGTCTATCATGTGCGAACAATTCTGTGAGGCAGGTAGGGGACAGTGTGAGGTCAGTTGGCCTTATCATGGCAGGGCTTATCCAGTGACCTAGAGTATTGAGTTGATTCAGTCTACCTCCTTTTGGGTTGGTTAAAACTATTAATGGTTTCTTTTTCCTCTTACTCCCCAAAACCCTGTCCAGACCTAAGAACTCCTGTCTTATTCCCCTTGACCATTACCTACAAGCCCATGTTTGAGCTACCTTTGCTTACCTGTCTAGCCAAGTAACCTACTTTCAGTTCATCGCCATAACTCCAAAATGGGGAAGACTTCTCCCCAGTAAATTATATGTTCCTTCTCCCAACCATGTACCATCTGGTTCTGTTTTGCTATCCCAATGCAATTCTCACAAGTGCATATTTGGACTTTGACAGATGATACAAATTTGCTTTGATTTTTGTTTCTAGTGACGTCCTTTTAGTCAGAGTTTTTTAACCTGCAGGATAGCCAGCATCATACAGCTAAATGATTTAATCAATGAAATTGACATAATTGAGCTGTGAATATTACATCAATGTTTAATTTACATATTCCATTGATGCAAGTTTGTTCCCATACCTCGTTTAGAACCTATAGGAGCCTCCTTCAACCCTATGGTGTTTAGATCATTATTTGATTGGTTCTTCAACAGTGAATGATAAAGCCTAACGATCTTTTGATAATGTAGTAAAAAGATGCAGTAAATTCCTCAAGAAGTACTACTGTTGTGCGTCCATTGCTCCATAAAAATGTCCGTGTTATACGCACACTGTGCCGCATATCTCTGGGCTCCTGAAGAGAAACTGCAAATCATTTAGAACCACAACTTCAGCAATGGAGGTTTTGACAGCCTGAATAGTATGACAGCAGTGTGCATCTGCCAGTGCTGGCCTGTGGTGATGTTGCATAGCATTGTCAGTATCCCTGTACAATACACTTACATCCAGCCAAATCCAACCCAGCAATGCAATGGCGGAAGGTCACGTCAATGTTACGAACATCTTGAGGAACCTGGCAGGGCTGTCAATCTGCAAAATTGGCAGCCAGACCAGTTTCCTTAGTCGCCTGTAGCAGCTTCCATTATTTAGAGGGTCCAGTTCAATACCCCAGTACTTCTTCCAATAGAAAGAATATGCCAGCAGATGTTAGATCTTCACCAGCCATGTATGTGAAACCACAACATGTTTGTTATGACCCTAACTGTATCTAAAGCTCATTATTTATCGAATTATCAAAGTAAAAATGTTCACTTTTGGAAAACTTCAAGACAAGTAGGGCTTTAATGTATTTTTTTAACTGTACACAGTACAGTACATGGTTAACAAATCCACATTTCTTTCAGACCAAGGTCCTGCATAAATTAGCACAAGACTAACACAGTATGACAACGCAGAGTGTATAGTGTGAAATCTATGCAAACACTTCAGGACAGTGCAAAAAGACGACATCTGACACAAACAGCATATTAAACCAAATAGTAATAAGGGCCAGTTTGTTGATTGTGCTAAATTTTTATTGTGTGAAATAATGAGAAACACGTGTAGAAAAATATGATCGTTATTCACTGAGGTTGCAATAAGATAATCCGGAGTAGTCAATTATAAATAGTTAATAATGTACGGTGTGAATGAGTTTGTGTGTGCATGTCTGTATGCTGTGCATGGTATCAGAGTAGTCCCTGAGAGTTCAGTAGTCTGACAGCATGGGGGCGGAAACTGTTTCTGAGTCTGGTTGTGAAGGTCTGAATACTCTGTTACTTTTTTCCAGAAGGTAGAAGGATGAAAAGATAATGTGAGAGTTGAGTGGGGTCATCCACAATGTCGGTGGCTTTGTGGGTGCAGCGTGTGGTCTGAATGTCCATGATGGAGGGGCAAGAAACTCCAATGATCTTCTCTGTTGTCCTCACTATCGCTGTAGGGTCTTGCGATTTGCAGTGATGCACTTCCCAAACTAGACTGTGATACAGCTGCTGTCATGAATCCGGGCATGAGGCACGATGCAGGCTGAACAGAAATTCGGACGACCCACTTGTGGCTCACCGAGACAGAAGGGGTTTATTTAACAAAACAGAATACACTACAAACAAAAGCAGACTTCGAGGGGTCAGAACTAAAAGGGGTAAGCAAAAACTAATTTCCAAACAGGTCAGGGCAACAAAGGGCAGGTAGGCTATAAATAACAAAACATCAAACTACATACATCTACAGAAAAACTTCAACAAACATTACTTCACTGACATCAAACAATGAACCACTAGGGACTAAAACTCAGGCAGGAACTTAAATACAAAACACTGAACGGGGTAATGACAAGCAGGAGTGAGACAGACAATTAACCAATCGGGGAAGGTGCAGGACAATGAGGAATCAGGAAAACACACAAAGACAGGCAACAGGTAAAGTTAATAAACTAAAACATGAAACTCAATCTAGAATCAGAATCTAACAATGGGGAAAACTGACAGGAAAAAACACAATCAAGGGCAAAAACCTAAACTGAATACAAATGAAAACACAGGGACTAGAAAACTGATACACTTGAAACACAAGGGAACAAAATCTACAAAAACAGAGGAGGTGGGATTTGAACATAAGACAGGAAGGATCACAAGCAGCCACATGCTAAATGTGTTGAGCCACGTGGCCAACAGAGAATTGGGAAAAACACAAAGACTGACAATAGTAGCGACGGGATGACCAGCAATGCCTGCTGGCCAAACAGGGAAGGGACACAGAGTGGAACAACAGGAGCTGACCCTGACAGCTGCTCAAAATGCTCTCAATATTTCCCCTATTGTGAGGATGGCTGATGGGAGGTGGGCTCTTCTCAGCTTCTGCAAAGCTGCTGTGCTTTGTTGACTATGGAACTGGGGTTGAGGGACCAGGTGAGGTTCCTTGTTGTGTTTATTACATTATATTGTAACATTCAGAATAAACACTTTCTTTGGCATGGAAAAGAAAAGCAAAGCAGTAATTCCTGCAGAATTATGTTCATTTACCAGCTTCCATAAAAAAATCATTCATTTGAAAGAAAGCTTAAGATGAAGCAAAATTAAAATGGCCAAAATAGGCACTGTAAAAACATAAAATATTAATATGCTACAGCATCTAGGAAGGATGGGTTTCATTCTGAGAATGTGTTTTTTCCCCCTGTTGTTCGGAATTATGAGGCCCACTTGGTATCACATCAGTCACAAACGTTCTTCCGTTGTACTCAAAAATGAGCTACGGCTCCCTCGTTGGGTTGTTAATGCAAAGACAGCCAGAGCAAGATCAAGCTGAGGGAGCTGCCAAGGAGCAAAAGAGGTCTGAGCACGTTCAGCACATAGCATGGAGTGACAGAGAGCTGTGAATGGAACACAGTCATAGTATTAAACTGTTAAATAAGCCCTGAGTTAGTTGATGTAGATTTGAAGTCTTCATCATACAGAACTATTTTTACAAAGTAAGGCATTAATTCCTAACCTCGTACTGAGATAATCAAGCCATCTTTTAACCACTTGGTCGGGGTCACAGAGGAGGCCTGTAGACTATCCCAGATATCACTGGGTACAAGGCTGAGGTACAACCTAGACAGGACGCCAGTCCACTGGAGGGCACATACGTAAACACAATTTGCTTGACTGCATGTCAAGGAGACCTTCACATCCATTGCTATCAGAAGGCTCCTTTGTTCCACCACATTTAACAAAATATGCATTTCCATAGCTACCTGACACAATTTGTAGGAGCAGAATGCGTATTAACAGGGCAGCTGTGCCGCCTGAGGGAAGTGAGCGTAAAGGAATAAAGTTAAACTGCTCGCCATAGTTTCTGGCCACTCACACCCACTTTGACACCCAGAAGGAGCTTTCAAAGGTCAGGTAAAGTCTCATGGTTCCATGAGTTCAGGAACAGAGGGAGTTGTTCAGTGAAAATAATGCTATTATACTACTCACCATGTAAATTCTAGTTAACTCAACAGCTGCTCATAAGCATTTGAGAAGCAAAAATTAGTCAATATTTTCCGTAAATGACTGCTAAGGGCACCCTTATTTATGCTAATATAAGAACAACATTTCATTAATACAATTAGTAGATCCAAAAAAAAAAAAAACTTTGATCCTCCTTGTATAATTTCTGCATATAAATAAAAATTTGATAGCTTAGCAATTGCCCTTTGATGTCATTAAGCTCTCTATGAGTATTAATCACCCAGTAAACATCTGATTAATATGCTAGTCAATCCAGTATGGTGCCAGAGTGATATAAATAATTGTCTTCCAAGTACAGCTCAAAAGTGTCTGTGTGTGTCATAAAGCAAGGCAGGTTTCTCTTTCAGCAAAAGAAGACACTGCTTTGCTTGAAGTTTTACATTTAAATTTTTCAAAAAATAAAAAATCATCATGGAACAAAATCTTCGATAAATTGCACCTTAGCTTGGTTTGTCATCACTAACTTAAAAACATGATTAATTTCAGTATTATTCCCCTTTTATATATCTATCTTCTTTCATTTATTACCATTTTCAGAACTGTCTGATCTACTGTTACCATTTGCACTTTGTCGATGTGTCTCTTGCCTTGTCAGTTTGTCCTGTGTCGTATTATCTGTATTTTTTATATAGAATGTCTATTCAAACTCAATCTAAATTTTGTAATCTAGATTAAACATTTTAATTGGAGGGTACACACACCAGTAAGCGAGAAATGGTATTTCGGTTCTCATGTATGTCTTGCACATAAAATGTGAATTGACAATAAAATATCTCTGAACCTTGAACTTTTTTTTGAATGAAGTTAAAATATAGAAGCAATTAAGAGGCTTGCTGCTCATTCTCTGAACTAAAGTAATAATGCATGTTTCATCATGAAAATAAATGTATAAATAGTCCGTTATCAGGAATATCCAGGCGTCCTCACTCAGACAGGTGTTCATCAAGCATTACCTTTTGTCTTCAAACAATGCAGGCTCCATGACGCAGTTTGGGGGAAGTGGTGACGTCTGCTGAAATGAATGCTCTCTTTTTGCTTGTAGGTACTCTGTGCGTCTGGTTGCCGTGTTCAATGAAATAAGTGGCAGAATTACACTTACATCTCATATTCTCAGGAGCACCCAGCAGAGGCCTAGGATCACACCTCTTACTCAGAATGAGCAACATTGCTGACTAAGCGGGTCAAGAACTCAGGAGCTTTTGGTTTATTCAGACTTTAAAAAATCAATGGAGACAATTAACCTTTTATTTTTCTCATAATAGAAAAGCCATTTGATTTAAAAAAAAAAATAATGCAAAACTACGTACTATTCATTTCAAGTATTTGCTTTATCTAACTTAGCTGCAAATCATGTAGCCGAGATTTTTTAGCTACACTGCTAATTTATAAGTTACCAAATTAGCATATGCCATTATGGTGGAATTTCGGAAGTAGAGCCATAATGGTTAATTTGGGTGATGTTTACCTCATTTTCTCTGCCCTGGTTCCAATGTATAAAACCTAATCAATTTACTACAACATAGGGCAAATCCTATGAAAAAAAGGCAGACTGTTTCGTAGCTTTTATGGACGGGGAATGTAATACATACCTAATTTATCATTTTCTAGTTATGTATGGCACTTTCATTTCTTATATTAAAGTCATGGCTTCAAAGAAATGGATTTAAAGGTGTGATTTATTTCATATGGCCCCAAGCCCACTAATATTCAGTGTGCATGTGTGTGTGTTTGTGTGTGTAGTTTATATGTCCAAGATCACAGTGCACTACCTACAGTGACATTTGTTTCGTAATTCTTCATCACTTTGTCAACTTTCTGTCTACAAATGTCTTTCTGACCTGTCACCACCTGTTGGTAAGGCTGTGTTTTAGTAAGCAAACAATCTGGAAATACTGAAATTCCTCTCTACTGTATATTTAAACAGATTTATTGAATGAAGTTAAAGTGATACATTTCCAAACCCTTCTTGACGTGAGTGAGCAGCTGTATTGGGACGTTGAACCAATGTGTGACCTGAAGGAAGCAATTAGTATCTGCAGAGAAACCTCCTCACAGGGGTTGGTATGCCTCCACTGTGCCTTCATGGAAATTAAATATCATCTTCAGGCTAAAATAGATGGACATATTTGGCAAATTAATCTGTAATCTTAGCAAGCTTCATAGGTAAATCTTGAATTATATAGCCAGACCATTAATGGCTAAATCTACTGAATTCCGAAAATATTTCGCAACATATAAATGTATATATCACGTTACAAATCATAATTTATTCAATATGCAATATGTTTGCAATATAAAACAATTCTAAAATTCTCAGCAGGAACTATTTAAACTGATCATATACATACATATGAGAATCAAGTATATATCTTTAAACAAACAGAATAATTTTTCTTTCATATTCAAGTCCCATTTGGATTTGTTTTCACTTGTGCATGGAAACAGATTCAATATAAAACAAACAAGAAACAACCTGAATTTTTCCTTTTCATCTATTCAAAATGTGCATCAAGCCACTTTCTCTTCCTCTGTTACCTTTGAGTAGTTTAGCATAACTATTTTCTATCAGTAAATGTAATGTCTTAAAACTGCTTAATATAAATATATATGTATTTCAATAAACTATGAAATATCATTTATTGTAAATATTTATATAGGCGTTAAATTTAAAGTTCACAGTTTCACATTTTATTTCACAGGTTCAGCCCCCCCCCCCCCCCCCCCCCCAATCCATGTCCCCCACTTTTGAGGGGAAGAAATTAACACAACTTTGTTAAGTAGCATCCCTAAATAGGGTTAAAATACGGTGATGTTTCTGCTGATTAAATTGTGTCGACCACAATTCACAGCATGTGTTTGCTGCAGGTAGGAATCCCCTCAGACATATGCGCATCCCCTTGCCTGTACACTTGCATTCCCACTGCTCCTTTTATTTCGTTTGTTGGCAGACAGAGTAAATTGCATGCATTCATATTATGCCATACATTGCTTTAATATTATTCACTTCCACAATGGCGTACTGACTTAACGTAGAGCAAATAACAGACACAGATGTCACTTTCTAAAACATTCGATTCAAAAACATCTATACTTTATGCATTTGTAACTTTACGCATTCTGTTTGTATTCTGCCATTTTTGCATACTGAACAAGTCAAAAGCTGAGCTGCCCTAAACTGCGGACGATTCAGTTTTGTTCACACGGACCAAAGTGGTACGCAATACGTAAAGAAAGCAACCCGGGAAAAAAACAAAGATTTGCCACAACGTTTTGTCAAATAGTTACCAATGTAAGTAGACATAAACTATATATGGGTTTAATCTATACCAAGCCTATGCTGGATGCAGTTGTCAACATAATTTTCCCATATCTCTGATAGGCTAATTTATGTTACTGCAACAAAGAAAACGACTTAATCCCAGTCTGAGCTAATGTTAAATAATGTATATTAGAATAAAGCTATAAATCTATGAACGTGTCCTCACATAAAATGTAACGTTACAGTATACTGGGGGGTGAGTAAATTTAAACTTGCAACAAACTATAGAGAAATCTGTTATTTATGCTATTGCCCAGTAGGCCATTTCTGAGTGATTGGCAATTCCATACCAGACAACACTGTAACATTGTATGTATGTCGGTCAGTATCAATCAAAATGTTTAGTTGATTCAATCACGCTGAATGGTTCATCAAGCGTGGCTGGATGAGCTTAAGTGCTAAGACTTACTGTTTGTTCCCCCCCACTTCAAATATCTCTCCTCTCCCCCTGTTATTTCGTATCTCTTTATGATTCTGCTGCATTATGTTGAGTGTGTGGAAAACATGTTAAAGACACTCATGACATAGTTACAGAGCAGCGAAGAAGCTGCTCTGATGAAAAACAGAAATTTATGTTAGCTCACAAATTCAGAAATAGTGTTTCAAAAGATTTTATTTTTGTTTTTGCCTTGTATCTTAATAACTGGTTGTACATATTATTTCCAGTTCCTAACAGGGGGGCAGTGAGTGGGTCAGCAGGCTAGGTTTTTGTGCCTATGATCAGAAGATCATCTGTTTGAGTCCTGGCCTCAACAGTATGGCCACATGTTCATTGGCCAAAGCCCTGACTCCTCAGTTTCAGGGACACTGTACATTAGCTGCCGCTGTGCTGTTACTCCCGAGCCGAGGACAGCAAGATGGGCTCGGAAAAATGAAGCATTCCAGTATGCCTGTACTTCTGCAAATGGGCAATAAAGCATGTTTGTCATATAGTGCGGCAAGATGGAGAATATGGAGTCTGGCATGGGGGCAAACAAAAGTGGATTTATTAAAGGCATGAAGAAAACCAGATCATGGGGTGGTCGAAAGAGAGAGGATATGGACCTGAACACATGACACGATGCAACACAACGTTAATGACGGACCTGAGATTCACAGGACAGGGAAGCACTTATATACAGGGATAACGAGGGGCGATAACAAGAGGCAGGTGGAGTGGATCACATGCTAGAACAAGAGGTAAGATGAATGAGCAGTAAGTGTGGCTTGTTAGAGCTATACCATGGAGGACTTGACGGTAAACCCCCCCCCTCCGGGCATGTACGACTCACCGGAGAGGGATCTAAGGAGCCATACAATGGGACGGATGGACAGGTCAAGACACCGGACGAGACAGGGGCCACTGGACAGACCGACCATACTCAACACCAGGGGAAACACCAATGATATGGGACAGAGTATAATGGAAAATGAAATCACAATTCAGGCAGGGGCCAAAACACCATACTAGGGTAGACGATGGCATTGCTCATACAGTAGCCAGCCCAAGTACGACAAGAGATACAGCAGATACACAGGACCAGACAGGACAGAAATGGATGAAACATCTGACATATCACCCCACTGGACATGAGACCAGACAGGGCACTGCTAGGGAGACTGGACAACAGGGGCCAGATGAGGGACAATAAATAGGACAACATACATGACACACACCAAGACAGATCTGACAGGTACTAGTAGGAGCTACAGAAGACAGTCGTTATGGTAGACGAAGGGTTAGGCTACACATGAGGACTTAAGGAAAGACAAAGTAGTGGGGAATGGGGCTGGGCCTAGGGGTCCTCTGGAGCCTGGGAAGCTGGGTGTTGACCCCGGCATGTGGGTCCTCCTGAGCTCCACCTCCTCTGGGCCAGAGGCCATCACGGAAATAGGCGCCAGGTCACAGACGGCTGAGGAATCTTCTGTTGGAGAGTCTAGGACTCCAGAGTCCAGGCCATTGCAGGGGCAAGCGGGACTGCTGGTGGCTGCAGAGCAGGGGGCCGATGAGGTGGGCACCGACAGGAGAGCAGGAGCTACCGAGCAGAGCGAAGCTTCAGGAAATGAACAAAGCTGGTGCAGGAGGCACCGGGCGGTGGGTGGGGACCTATAGCTGCGGGTAGGAACCATTGGAGATGGGCAGAGAGCCTGGGGAAACAGGTGAAGCTAGGAAGTTGGGCACTTCTGGAAGCAGGAGACACTTGAGCACTTCCGGAAGCACCTGCGTGAGGGCTCGTGGCAGGGCAGCCTCCTCTTGGCCAGGTTCCCACAGCTGAAGGGCCTCTTCCAGGCTGGCGTCCCATGGATGAGCGGCCTCTTCCAGGCTGGGTCTTTCCAGAGCAAGCAGGGGTTGGCATCTGACTGGTCCAGCCCGCTGCTCCACAGCCGTCCGCACTGCGGTCAACAAGCGCTTAATCTGCGGTTAACAATAAACGACAGTAACAAGGTGGTGTGAGCCTCGTGCAGGGCTTACTGGCAGTTCAGAGGTGAGTGATCGCCTCGGGACTCCTCCAGGTAGCCAGGTTGCACCAAAAATCTTGGATGGCCGCCAAGAGGGAGCAGAAGATCTCCTTAGACAGAGAATCTCTTTTCAGATATTCCAGGAGAGGTACACGAGGTTTGCAGGACGCTGGGTGAAGGACAGTGTGAAAACCGAAACTATCCAGTTGGCAGTAGCAAGTGACGTCGCCAGCGAGGTTCATCATTCTGTCATGTAGCAAGGGAGGATCAAAAGCAAGAGGATATGGACCTGACACACATGACATGACGCAACATAATGATGGACCTCAGATTCACAGGATAGGGATGCTCTTATATACAGGGATAATGAGGCAGCGGCAGTGGACCACATGAAGACTGGAACAAGAGGTATGACAAATGAGCAGCATCCATGGAGGAGACAGGAAGATCTGGCAGGGCAGGGCGTGACAAAAAAATTAAGGAAAAAAAATATCTGTTAAAGATTTTCCCATTAACCCCTAAGATCTTTCTCAAAATGAAATTTTGATTGAAGAATGGTACATATTCCGTGAAAGCATGTATGAAAAAGTAAAGGAGTACACATAATGTTTTTCTTGAATGTACTCAGAATTCAGAGAGTATGGTGCATCACCAAAAACATGCAGATAAATTAGGATGCGCAAAAATATTGTTTCAATGTATATAACTGTACTGGCTGAGAGCTAGAACTTTCCAGCCCAGGGGCAAGGTCTACTACTGCCCCGACATACACAAAGCTGCATATAGTCACATAAGATCAAGGCTCCCTCAAGGTCTATGCCCAGGGCAACATACAGGGTTATGCCCTCCTACCAACTCCAAGTGATGACAAACTGTTTGGATAACAGAAGACCTGATTTGAGTCGTCTGACTAAATCATCCTACTTAGTTTGGCATTCTGGGAATGGTGTTTTTCATTGAGTTTTCTTTTTCTTTTCTATGAACATGATTTTATCATTCTTATCCAGTCTACTTTACTGGTTGATAGACATACAGTATATTTTAATGTGTTTTTCTTTTGTCTGCCAACAAGGTGAAGATTTTGAGAGTTATTTCAAAGGTACCTGGCATCCGAAGATTTCCCTGACATCATTTTGTGTCTTTTATATGAATGACTTTATGGCACTGTTGCCTCACAACTCTGGGACCCGGGTTCAAGTCTCCGCCCGGGTCATATGTGTGAGGAGTTTGCATGTTCTCCCCATGTCGTCGTGGGGTTTCCTCCAGGTGCTCCGGTTTCCCCCCATGGTCCAAAGTGTGTCCAAATGTGTGTGTGTGTGTCCCTGTTATGAAATAGAAATGCATTCCATGGTTAAATAAAAACAGCTCTCTATTACACATCAGACTAAAGCAAAGGTACAGTCATTGAGCAAAAACAGGACAGTTTACAAATGTCTGAGAAATGGATACTTTTGACCCAGTGATAAAGCACCAGGTCCCGCATTGTGAGTGTTTAGAATATTTCAAAAGAAAATATTCTAGTTATCATCTTAAGGTGGAGCAAATATCAATTGTTATATTTGATGATTTCAACAAAGTACCGATTTGAAAATGTGCTTTGACCTTGCCTTTACTGTCTCATCTCCTGATCAGCCCCCGTTTCACTGTTGGAACTGCTGTTTCAGCTCCCAGGGTAGGGGGGAACTGGCTTAGCTTTACACTATGTATTCCTGATTTGAGCATAATTACGGAAAAAATAATTAGTCCCCCACAAAGTATAGGATTCCCATTAACACCAGCAATTTAGGTATTGATCTGAAATAGGCCATTTAAATATTTCGCATGCTTTAATAAAAGAAGTTGCATAGCATTCTATGGTGATGTATGGTAATTCCTCTCAGTTTCTCAGTCTCATTTAAAAGGAATGTGAACATAATGGTTCAGTGGGATCAATTATTCATCTCAACCAAGGATGATTATTATTATTATTATTTAAATAGTTGTTAAATTGGTTGATTGATTGATTGATTCATTCATTCATTCATTCATTTATATAACCCACAATTAATGAAATACCATTCATTCTTTGTTTGAAAGATATGACCATGAATTGCATAACAACTTCCATCTTCAAATTGGAGACGAATAGAGAATTTGTGTGAAAAGTGATGCAATATGATGAAAATGTGATGACCGCTCACTGTATGACACACAAGGGAGAATCATAGTTTGTTTTTTTCCGGGATTTGTTCCATATGGATCCATTAAGATTGTTACAATTAATCTTTGCTGATAGAATGAAGCTGAAGATTAATCTTTTTTTATGCAACATAAAAATTTGTTTGCAAATGGGGTCCATGTATTCAACTAAAATTTGCATCAGCAAAATGACCCTGATACATTTACACAAGCGTTCTGCATTTGCGGTAAATTATATGACTATGACAGTAGAGTCTTCATAAGTATTACAAAAATTGTGTTTCATTACATTATTTTATTTGGTGTGGAAAGAAGTGAAAGACAGGTAACATACTATTTTTGCATATGCAGTTTATTACATTAAATTATGCTCTTGGCAAAATTTGTGCATTCCCTATATTTCTGTAATTATCTAGCTGAGTGTGTTTTGAAGTGTTAGTAATGTGGAAGTAGAGATGTGTGTTTCACAAGTATAGCAAGTTATATTTTATACAAATCTATAGATATGCCAACTGAATGACTGAATTAACTAGCTGAATGAAATTTTGTGACATAGTAAAATCAAAGTAAACAATGAAAATAACAACATTAGCAGCAAAATACACCTGTCTTCCATAACCATTTGTGCAGTACAGAATCATAGTACCGTACAAAGCCTGGGGTCAGTTGAAGTCACAATCTGTACGTGATGCCAGTCCATCACTGGGCCTACACTCACGGGCAGTTTTTGTGGATCCAACCTACCTAAACTGCTTCTATTTAGTCTGTGGGGAGCTACCTACACATAGGGAGAACATAAACTTCACAAAAACTGCAGAGCCAGGGCAGGGATCAAACTCACACTCTGCAAACATAAGCTATGCCACCTGCTGTGTCGCTATATCAGCCAGAGTTAGAGAGGAATCAATAACAGTACACATCCTTCGCTGCTGTAGCAAAGACACACAAAAATACAGTTCATCTCAATATATTGTCAAATGTTATCAGTGCAAATCATTTGGTTCAGTTCTGCTTACGGAACACAACAACAAAGCATTTAAAGGCAGAGCTTTAGCCCAACTCAACACTGAATTACACTTCTGAAAGGTGTGAAAAACCACATTTGCAAATCAGCATCTCATCAACATAATGGGAAATGCAGGCACATGGGAGCTGAGAGTAAATGGCTCAATTGGATAGGAAGATGTGTCAATCATTTAATGGTAGAGAGCTATGTAAAAGATAAACATAAGCACAAAACATCTCATTTCATGGGTCAAGGGGAAAGAGACTTACCTGTGAAATGCATCAAAAATGTGAATAGCTGCAAATAGAGAATATTTGGTCTCAAAACACCTTACAGTCGAACTGTGTACTTGTATATGAGGGTATCGCAATCATCCTCCCCAAAGGTGAAACGTGTTGGAGACAGAATACATACCTTTCTAGCAGAGACTGTAGATAGGGGCCATGTCCTCATTTAAAGGGGTAGCTTGACACAGGATTTGCACATAAGGAAACAAGGTAAAAACCTGTTGGAGTTTCACACCACCTGCTGCAGGACACCATCTAGGGCAACATGTGTCTTTGGTTTCACTGACGAAACACACACAGCAATTTTCAGCGTTAGAACTACTTCCTGATCTGCCCTTGTTTTCAGCAAAAGTGCATGCATACTGTGGTAGCATACAGGAAAACCGCAGGGCATCACAATAAACTAAACACGTTCACAAGGCAGGTGACTAACAATGAATAACTCTTCTTACACCATCACTGTGTAAGCAAGCTGAGACCATTATTCCTCATTACCACAAGAATTCCCTACTGTCCACAATATTACAATCACTTCTGTAGCCTCACCAGTTTCAAAAAATAATACCATTGCACCTAATACAGTTTTTCCAAATAAGGATAATCCTTGTAATGTGCTTGTCAGTAAATGTCTTCATAATTGATGCTAAATACATTTTGTGTCAAACCTAAATATAACCCAAACTAGAACTCTAATCTTAATATAATACAGAGTCCTTCAATACCAGACTTGGGCAGTGTCACACTAAAATAATATGATCCCTAGCTGTTGGTGGACATTTCATTTATAATACTCCATTATCTTGCTTTTGTGATACCATAGAATATATGAAATTAAATATTCATATGCAAGATTAACATAGCAAACATTAAAGCATGATGTTGATTAATAGGCACATGAAGCCTTTAAAAATTCCAGATGTTTCCCACATGTCTATATCATGATGTCATTAAGTTGCCGTCAAATTGTTGTTGGTTAGATGTCACTTATGCAAAACATTTGCCCTGTTTATTGCTCTAACCATTAGCCTCTGGAACACGTAAATTTGCTTAGTCAACCTTATGGTGTTTGATGATCTGACATCGTGTTAATGTCATCTGTGACCAGAGTTTGCCTCCCCAGTCGCCCACTCATAAAGAGGTCAGGGCCGTGATTCATGGGCACTCGAGCTCACCGTGAACAGCTGAATGAAAGCTGGAGAGTCGGTCTCTGCTGTTGCCTCTCTGTGCCTGCAAAGTCATGGTGTACTCATTTAATCATCTCGCCCACTATTCTCAACTGCCAGCTGCGAGCTGGAGCACATTTTACACAACTATTCAAGATTAGATTAATGTCATACATGGATGTGCATGCGTACGGAGCCATGACTGAAAAGAGGCTCAATGTCAGGATGCTATTTCAGGCCCTCTGTTTCGGATGCCATAAAAGTGCTTTTCAATTACTTTAAAAGGCATTTTCAGGAAAAGAGCTTTACCCATATATATACAGTTGGTTACGTAAAAATGAAAATTACACTTGCAATCAAGGGAGGTGATCAGTCTGTACAGAAGACAATACATTTAAAATGAAGGTCTTGAATGGGAAAAAATTAAAGAATGTTTACCTTTTAGGATTTTTTGGGCTGATTTTAATGTTTATCTCTTGCATATTTACATTGTACTCGTAATACTTGCTTCCTGCTAATCCCTGTCTAGATAAGCAGCCATAGTATGGATGGATGGATGAATGGACAGATGAATAAACGACTGGATGGATATATGGGAGTGCAACATTTGGCACCACATGCAACATGCAAACCTTTTTTTCCCCAAAAATAAAAGTGATAAAGTTTAATAGTTTCATCTATCTACATATATTTCAATGATTTCTGAGTATTACCACACTCGGCAGAAAGGAAATCACAAACACATCGTATGAAAAACTCAAGATAAGTGAGGGTTAGGCCAATGAATGTTCTAACATACCAATGGAGCACAGCATGAAGTCTGGGTGTGATTTAACACACTACACTCCCACTTCCTAAAAGTTCACGTTGTATGAGCTGCTCAATTAGACGACCGTCAAATGGAGCATTTGCTCTGTGTGATGTGTGCCAAAAGTCAAGTGACACGGTGCTGCTGCTGTCTAATTGGATGTGCAGGCTGAGTTTACTGAGTTTACTAAAGTGATATCATCATTTGTTAATGCATGCATACAATTCTCAGTGGCCTTGTTATTGCTAGTGTCAGATGTGGTAGATCCAGCACCTCAAAAACAGCCACCATTCTGGGATTTTCACAAACTACAGTGTTTAAAGAGAACATCCAGTCAATGGCATTTCTGTGGTCAAAAACACTTTGTTAATAAGAGAGGTCAGACGAGAACAGCCAGAGTCATTAAAGCTAACAGGAAGGCCTCAAGTGCAAAATAACAGCTCAGTGCGGTGATGGAGTGTAGAAAGTCTTCTCTGAATGCACAACTCATCTACCCTTGAAAGCAGTTCTGAAGGCAAAAATGGGTTCTGCCCAACACTAGCTAGGTGTACTTAATAATATATAGTTTTCTTTTTTTTTTTAACAGCAAAAATACATCTTTAGGACCACACGGGGAACACAGACTACCTGTAGATAGCAAAACATGGAAAAAAGTCTCTAGGTATTGTACTTTTGTTTGTTTGTATGTCTGTATTAGATGTATTCTAAGTCTCAAAAGTGCAATGATAGTTACCAGGTGGGAACCATCTACAGAATATAGATTGTTTCAAATTATAGCTAGTGCTAAGATCAGAATTATGAATTTAACCATATTTCTCAATAGCACTTATGCAAGGTTGCTAAAGATCATGCTTGCATGCATGGCATGATGGACTGGTGCCAGCCGTGTACATAATGCAAATAGTTACTTGCATTGTCACATATTGCGCTGTTAGTGTGGTTACCATAATGATACATGTAGTGTTTCACCTTAGGTGTTATATAGTGTGTGTGTTGTTAGGACAGTCAGGGTGGTCAGCACAGTAGGTTAGAGTTGTCGCATGTGTTTGGTCCTTTTAAGAACTACAATAAAAGAGCCAACCTGTCTGAAACCATTCCACTTCATATCATTCGTGCTGCTACGATGCCTGGGTCTGCCAAATGGCACAATATTATTCCATTAAAAACCTAAAATTAGTTACATCACAAGCGCTGGGGTAGTTTGGGAATCCTACAGACTATTTACAAGGTATATACATACATGTAAATGCGTGTGCATGTATTTTCAGACATTCAGAGATTGAAAATCTCATTCCAGCCAGCTGACCAAAGTTGGCAACCCTGCTTACGTTTTAGGAAAATAAAATGCCTTCACCAGATATAGAGCCTCCAGTTATGCAGTTGTACTCCAGAATGACATTTCCATTTACTGATGTGACCTTGGAGCAGAACTTTTAAAAATACAGGAAAAAGAATGGAATGCATTATATTCCATTTTTCATTTCTAAAACCTTGTTTTTTTCTTCTTATTATTTTTTGATTCAGCTATTTCATTGCAAGGATCATTATTTTAGACTTCTATACCTAAGCACCTCCGAAGACTTAACAAAAAACATCTGAACTCCCTGTGCCTCTTGCCAGCTTTGGTTAGCCAATATGATGGATTGCCCATTATACAGCCTATTTCATCTGATCCGCTTTTCTAAACTGTATTTTCTGAGCCATTTTACTTGAAGCATCCATTTTTGCAAGACATAGTTATCCATCAGGGATGTAGTGAGCAACACCAGGCCGTGGCTTACCTCGCAGGAAAGCATCTGTGACGTATTAAATGACCAAAATCCACCAAGGCATTGGTATATCCTGAGATTGATTTGACTTTTTGTATCTGTCAGTCTGAAAAAAACAACATAGATCTCCCTGATTCCATTAAAGTTGTCCATCACTATAATTCCCTGTTAATAAAGCACTTAATCTTGCTTTGTGACAATCAAGGCAAGTTCCTAATAAAAAAAAAAACAAGAAGATCAAAGGAGGAAACCTAAAGTGCTGGATCTTGATGGAGCAATTCTGTCATGGAACATGACAGCAGAATAATAGGTATGTTTAGAAACTAAAATGATTACTTGAAGTTTCCCTCCGTGATGTCTGACATCTCCATTACAATGTTTATGAGTATTTAACATTGTATACTATTAGCATATGTGAAGTAAATGTGGTCCGTGAATTTTGTACAATATAAATAAATATTAAAATTGGAGTCTGGATTGCCTGTGTCTATGGGTTTATGGAACAACAACAACAGCATAATAATAATAATAATAGTGATAATAATGATAATAATAATAATATTTATATTTATATTAATGTCATACATGCAAAACATACAACCACAAGAATATTTATATTAAAACTAATGCAACCTTGGATCTTACAGCAGCAGACAGGGAGAGCAGATATAAGAAACTGAAATATTTGGTTTCAGTTTGAGAACAAGTAGTCCATCTTCATAACTGATTGAGAGCAACAAGCATAGGTGGAATTTCAGACAAAACAGACAATTATAAGAAAAAGTATCTCAATGATAAGAAATCCAATATGTATTGAAGAGCTCGCTTGAGGCTGGCTTTTAAGGGGACCGATAGAACAAGTCAGTACTCTTCACAGAAGACCAGCAGCAGGCAGACTGTTGATTGATTACGATGTAGTATAACTGCAACATCTAAATCACCTACTAAAACAATTTGACTATGGAAATGTAGTCTCCAGGCAGTCATGCAGTTGTGCAGAAACAGACAACATGAAAGAAATAAATGGCAAAAGAATAAATAATAAAACAAATATGCCTGGACGATTTCAAATATCTAAGGAGCAGAAAGCAATGGAGAACAAATTATTTAAACATTCTTCGTGCTGATAACTTTTATATCAGAACGCGTTAGTTACCTATGCCTAAAATTGGAATCATAAACCCTTAAAATGCAGCCCATAACCCCTCCCCTCCATCTTTTACACAGTGACAGCTTACCCAAAGGATAATAAAATCGTGTCACTTGAAGAGAACAAAATATTAATTAAATTTGTTCCACTGACAGTTCTGGCTTTAATTCAAAACTTGATACAGCATATTGTTTGCAGAATTAAAGGTTGAATACTGTTGCAGCTTGTCATCATATTTACCAGGAAGTCATTTCCATAAGCTTGCATAATTTGCATGACACTGGGACATCTTCATTTTCTCTAAAAATATGGAATAATACATTAAAATTTAATATGCATACCTTTCAGTTATGTGGACACAAAGGTTAAAATGACTTGAATTGGACATTATTATTATTATTATTATTATTATTATTATTATTATTACTACTACTACTACTACTACTACTACTACTACTACTTGGTGACTAGCTTATGCATACTGTTTTTTATATTTTATTTTTCCTTGGTAGCAAGACCAAACTGACAGATTTCTTGTACTGGTATAATATGGTTGTATGTTTTGCATACATGTTAAACTTAAATGTAAGCTGCTCATTCATCTCAGCACAAGGTTATCATGCAATGGCACCAAGGCACTCCTTTAGCAATATAAGCATAAAAGGAGGACAGCGTCCATAGAAGAGTCGATGAAACGGGCTGAATATGTTAAGTAACTGCTTAATCAAAATCCCTGTCCTTGGCTGTTGGAGGGGAAGAACATGATAAATAACTGAAAAAGGGAAGCTATCTCTTGGGCTGGGGTCCAGAAGTGATGGCTACAGAGAGAGAGAGAGAGAGAGAGCGCCTTCACTCACCAAGGCCGCTCTCATCCTGATGACCTAGCCACCATACTTTCTGGTAGCGGAAGGGAGTAAAGCATGTCTTGGGTATGGGTGCTCAGCGTTCCTCATACTGGCTGCCATCCTCTTCAGAACTGCAGTTCTTTCAAACAAACACACAAACAAACAAAAAAAAATCTATAAATAAATTGCAATAAACAGACAAACAAACAAAAATGAACAAGTGAATGAATGAACGCGAAGATCACATGCCTGATGCCGTGCTTATTACGATATAGGACAGGATGACAGGATGGTACTTTTCTACATCTTAATATGCAACTTGAACATTACATGACATACAAACATCTGTGTCAATATAAACAAACCAGGGAGGCCCAGTATGACAGTGGTGCTACGCAAGATTATTTAATTCAAGATTCTTAAATTGTCACATGCATAGTCATACAGGTGCAACATGCAGTGAAATGTATCCTGAACCGCCTGACTGTGCAACTAGTAACAAAGTATATGAAAATAAATAAATGAAATTAAATTAAATAAAAAGGATACATAAATAAAAAAAATTAAATATAACTTTGAATATAATACAGATTTGACACAGATTTGCAGATGCAGTTATAAGTTACACAGTGATGTTTTTGGGAAGTGATTTCTGTTGTATTGGTCTCATATTATGATTTTAGGCTCATGAGAAAAATTTAATTGATTCCAACAGTGCGCTTTAGTGCATTAATGATTTTGTTTTAGTGATTTAGTTTTCTAATTACAGCTTTTATTTTTTCCCACTACAAGAGATGTATTCTGCATCCTTAATAGTGTTGCATAAGCTGCATAAAGAAACTATTTCTATTTTCTCTGTTACTGCAGGGAGTAAGGCTGGTACAATTAAACATCCACCTTACCTACGATTGGGCCAAAGATAATACTGTTTTGGCAGGACAAGGTTATTTAGCTACATAAAAAGGGCACAGACTAATTGGTGGGCTTGGGAAACTGTAGAGATCTGCTGTTTCACTGCTTCTCATTGCTCAAATGCAGAGGGTCAGTGTTCACCATTAAGAAGCCTTTGTCCACTGTACAGGACATGTATGATTAGGGGAAACTAACACAATGTGTGTATAACAGGAAAGGAAAGGAATCAAGTTATGAGTCTGCATTAGTAACTTTGGTAACACTTTACTTGAGGAGACATGAATAATGTCATAGTACACGATTACATAATGCATCAATTACCCAATAACTAAGTGTTTGTCAAGTACTGATCCCAGGTTCATTCATCATTAATCAATCATGACACCTCATGTATTTTTATGGGGAAATGTATATTAGTTTATGATTTGTTCTTAATAAATCAGTTAAATTTTACCACAAGTGAATTTTTACCATTATTAACTATTTAATTAATTGTTAAGTAATACAGTGCTGAGGGCAGCATGGTGGTACAGTGGTTAGCACTGTTGCCTCAAACCTCTGGGACCCGGGTTTGCGTCTCCATCTGGGTCACATGTGTGCAGAGTTTGAATGGAACGCATGAACTATCACGATTGATTAATGATGAATAAGCATGGGATCAGTACCTTACTAAGACTTAGTTACTGGTTAATTTTTGCATTAAGTAGGCATGTACTACTACATTATTCATATCCCCTCAACTATAGAGTGACCATAACTTTTTAAATCTCCTGTGGCGGATAATTAAAAAAATTTAGCATAAAGTGAAAGTAGAGACAAGAAAAAAATCCAAGCACATTCTGTAATTCCACTTGCAACCAACCTTGTTCCAAAATGTACCGTATTAATACAATTCCACAGTATCTGGAAATGATAGTAGTCTTGATTCTGAGACAGTTCTTTAAGCATACCTTCTGTAGTATGTGATCTTTTTTGTCTGCCTGCTTGGAATAGGCTGAGAGATGTTCAAAGAGGAGCTGAATGAGTCAAACTCTCTATTAGTCTGCCCACGTCAAGACAAAGAAACCTTATACCTTCCTGTGGGGGCAGTGGGAATTTTCTGAGATATAAAAGACATTTTAAGCAAAAATAAAACCTAGATGAGGGTATTATTATTAATCTATGTTTAGCACATCTAAACATACAACACAAACTCATAACAGGAACTAAAGAGGAAAAACCTTCTCCACATTTTCCATGTATTCTTGTCCTTAATTATCTGGAGTCAGCTGTGGCTTTATTATTCCTTGTTAAATCAATACCCCCCAATACACAACTTTAAAAAAAATAAAACGTTCAGTACTTACAATTCAGTTTTGGTTCATCCAAGTAATATTATATAAAGCAATGCTCAGTTATTTAAAGGGTATTGACTTTAATGTTTTTTTTCTGTTTTTCTATTAATATGATTTCCTCGCCAGTTTGATTTTTTTCATAGTTCCCACACCATAAATACTATAGCTGAACATGGAAGTAGAAATTGCATTCAGTGTACAATTGAGGGTTTTTTAACATTGCTGTGATGGAGGATTCTTTTTACTGAGAGGAAATTTTGGCACCTTTTTCTGAGTGTGTGTGAATGCACAATATAGTAAAAATTGTTGCCTGGTTGTCATTGTGTGCACATCTATATTACATGCTAAAATGTTTCCATAATTATCTTTACCAAGGATGCGCTGCTTCAGTTCCAGCGTTTGCATGCACACTTTAATTAGTGTAATTTAACAGCCACAATGTTGTAGGCTGAGCTACAACAACGTTGTTAATAATTTTAAATAAACATTATGTGGACATTGCTGCAATCAAATATCTACTTGTGTCTGTCTGTCTGTCTGTGTGTCTGTCTCTTAACTGTATTGTCCTCACAGGTACATAAAGTTATTTCCCTGCCCTGAGTAGCAAGAATGAACCAGCTAGAATGTCCTGATGGTTTGTAATCTACATTATGGCTTTTTGGTGGATTGGACAATTGCACAATGCAATCGAGAGCAGTTCAGAGAAGTACACCATCAAACAGCCTCAGGCTATTGTTGTTTTGTTCTTTTGCCTTTTGGGAAATAAATGATCTTTCTCTAAAGCTAAATAATTATTTCAGAAGTGGGGACATTGACTACCTTGCTCTGTGAGTTTTTTTGTCAGCATTGTTCACCTTGACACGTTTCATGGAAAGATAATGACAAAATTAAAAAAAGAAAGTTTATCATTTGAGGAGCTTTTTCAGGGGGGAAGCAAATTAACATTCAGATAGGAGGGGTTCATTGTGTCCTGAATTGCCACCAATAGAACACTTTAAAATGTTCAGCCCTTTAAGAGTCTTTAAATTTGTGACTCCAAAGTTTGAATAAGAAAGCTAATAGAATACAAAACAAAGCAAGCTGGACTGGATTAATTACACAGGAAATAGGAATTACACAAGTACACAGGAAACTGACCCAGATAGATGGAACTGCATCCTTCCTTTTTCACTAATATTCTTTTAAGGGGCTGAAGAAGATCCCTGGTCTCTCAGTACTGGCGGTATTACAAGGCTGATGAGAGTGGGGGATATGGAGCCCATCAAAGGCAGCACAGGTCACAAGGCTTGAGATGAACAAGGCTAAGGACACTCTGGATGGGATAGCAGTCTATAAAAGCTCTCACACACCCACTCACCCACCCACCCACACACACACACACACACACACACACACGCGCGCACATGTAGGGTATACCTATCCTTATGGGGCCCGCTCATTCACTTCTATGGGAAAAATGCTAACGCCTTAACCCCCACCCAGCCCTAACCATAACCATAAGTAACCAAGCAAAATACAAGAGTTTGTGCATTTTTAGTTTTTTCATATCAGTCACCGATTTTTATAAAATAGAGTTTTCCCTTATGGGGACCAGTTTCCTGGTCCCCATAAGGGAAAAAAATGGATATTTATCACGTTATGGGGACATTGTGTCCCCATAAGGATAGGTATACCCGCTCACGCGCACACGCACACACACACACACACACACACACACACACACACGCAGGTTTGTAATTATATCTTTGAAAGGACTCTCCATTCATTTCTATGGGGAAGACTCTCATTCCAACATGACAACATTAACCCCTGCCCACCCCTAACCTTAACTACAAGTAACCAAACAAAACATGAGAGTTTTGGCATTTTTAGTTTTTTGATTGCATTCAAATGGTCCCTACAATTCAATATAAACATAATCCACACACATACCTTTACATCATTTTGTTTGTTTGTACATTTGTTTGTTTCTTGTTTACAAAAAAAGCTTGGAGAATTAATTTCTTTCATATATAAATGTCTAATGAAAATGAAGCATCTGAAGTGTGAAAATAAAGGCAGATTTCCTGAAAACTGTCCAAGTTGTAATATATCTGGAACATACTTTGTAAACAAAACACTATTGTTGAATTATAATATACAATATTCATGCATTTTAAAATTTCAGAAATGTCCTCTGTTTCCTAATAATAATGGTACCAATAATTCGATTGTAATTAAATAATAATTCAATTGTAATAAAAATTTTAAATAAAGTCTAAAGTCACAGCACAGCAAAGAACATACATTTTATTGATAGAGTGACTTTATGGCTCTGTGAGCTAAGTACTACACCACAGAAAGAAGGTAAAACCTTGAAGAAAAGGCACGAAGGCTGCAGCAGTCTTAAGCAAGGAGGTTACAAGCTGTAATTTTGGTGGGCAAGCGAGAAATTTCAGCTGTAAGGTGATGCAGTAGAAAAGTGTTTCCCAACCCGGTCCTCAGGTACCCAGAGACATGTTTTTCCCCTTCTAGCTCACTACCACACATTCTATGTTCTTGCTACTGGAAGCTGGGAGGAAGCAAAAACGTGGACTTTTTGGGGGTCCCCGAGAACCAGACTGAGAAACACTGCAGTAGAATAAATAGAAATGATGCTGTCTCCATTCTGAAGACATGGGGGACAGTGTGACAGCATGGAATCTGTGAGTTTTTCCTCTGGGCTCACTGCCACCCATGAGACACTGACAGAACGTGGAACAGCTGTGACCATCATCTCTAGCTGCAGGTTAAACATAGCTGAGGCAATGAGCTGTATACTTAACTCTGCTGGATAAGATCTGCATAACAGTGCAGCTTTGTGTATTTGTTTATTTGCTTATTCATCCAACCCTCTACTCATCTTGCATATGCTTATTTTTCATTAGGCAGTCATAGGGACCCCGGGATCACCGGGTTAAAGTACACCTGTGAGCTCCCATTGAACACAAGATTGGTTACTAGTAGCTGATTACCACTGAAAATGAGACTGATAAATGAAATGCCAATAGGTAACTCATGCCATAAGTGATTGGATAGTAAATGGATAACAAGATAGATGGGTCCAAGAAGTCTTGGCATCCAAGAAGTTGGTTTCAATAGGTAGAAAAAATATATCATTACTTCTGGTGGATGTAACTAATATTTATACAGTAGCTAGCTAATATTGGGTAGATATATACCCAAGCATCATATAGGTTTTTACAAGAAACTATGGAATGGTGTTAAACCTAGCCAGACTTTTAGCATCCGGGCCATGAAAGGATTCCACATCAAAATGTTGTCAGAATGTCTGGAAGGGCTGACTTTATGATAAATATGGAATCACACCTTCAAGGTGATGAGGCATCGCATAATGTTCCATCACTTGCACCAAACTTACGAGTCTGGGTGCTGAACAGGGTGAAGGTGATCATATATCCCTGTATTCTTGGACTGAGTGACAACTCATTTGTCAGAGTTCCTCACTGACTTAGAGGTTATGTTCCTTTTATGGTATTTGATGGGCTGAGGAGAACATGGTCATTTGTCGACTTGTATGTAAAAAAAAAACCTTGCATGAAATTTGGTATCGACACATAGTGAAAAGGTAAAATAATTTGATGAAATCTAATTAGGTAAGAATGTTTTGACAATCCTGTGTGAGATACAGGCTGCCTTCTGCAAACTTATAACATAATCAATAATCATAGGTTCCTAACATTTTTTGAGCAAAAAATATATATGCCAGCCATGGACTAGCTAAGACCACTTTAATGATGTATTTGTGCCTTCTGGGAAGGTCATCTGTAAGACATCTATCTTGGGATGCATGCCTCTCCTCTGGTTGGCATCGTTGTTGCTCTCCCACCGAGCTCTTACGTGGCAGAAGCCTTTGGATGTATAGAGGCGTCTCTGGGATGAGCAGACGTTCCCTTCCACCAGAAGCACTTTCAAGAAGATGACATCAGGGAGACCTTCCTTTCATATGTTTTTGTACAGTTTGTAATTGTTAATTAAATATTTCAATGATTAGCATGGTGATGTTAAAATATATTCTATATTGTACAGTTAAAACGTAAAGGTCACTTAAAGGTTATTTTTCATCCAATGGTTTTCCCCAGAACCTCTTTTATGTGCCGATGACAGACAGACTTTGCTCTTGTTACAGTTTTACTTCTTAAACTCAACTCTAATGCTTTTGAAGAGAATTTGTCCATATATATTTATGTAGGTATTACAAGGAACGAATGACAGTGTAACATGTGCGATAGGCAGAACAGTGAGAGCAGCTGATTTAAAAATACACAATGTGCAGCCCTCAAATAACAACCTGAGGTTCGACAGCAGTAACAAAGCCTCCCTATGAAATAAGTGGTGCCAGGCCCCCGAAACGGACATCTGACTCGTCTCAGCTGAATAAATTCTTTCATTATAAGCTTGGCTCAACTCAAAAGAGAAAAGAAAATAGGGTTTATTTTACAATTATGCTTTTGAAGAATAAAGCTTCTTCACGCTTTGGGCGTTAATAGGAACAAAATTCCCCATGCATGGTTTGCTTCTGAGGCAGAACTGTTTATCTGTTCACTCATTTGGCATCTCTCAATAACATACATGAAGATATGTTTTTTTTATTTATTTTGGCAGAAAAGCGTCTGTGGCTGAAATAAACATATGGCATGCATAATAAAAAAGTTATAACTAATTTACTTCTTGCCGTTATTATAGATAGATATAGCTAGATTGAAAAATATACATATATAAATATACATAGATAGACAGGGATATATTATGCGTGTCTATGTGTCTGTATATTTTATGAAGGTGTGTGTGTGTGTGTGTGTGTGTGTGTGCAGATCATCCCTAGGTGATTTATTATAGCGGATGTGCCTGTGGGTTGACTTGTGATTTCTTATAAAGTTGAAACACATGCCGTCTCCCTTAATTACTGTCATGAAGGCTTGACTTTCTGCAGTGCTAGATTGCATTTCCCTGACTCTGCACTCTGACATAAACCTTGAGACCAAACTTTATATGACCTGCATGTTGAAAAGTAGCATCTAGTGTCAAATAAAACAGCAGTCCAATATCCGGTGCCTTAAAATATCCCATAGAGAATAAAAAAAATACTGGAGTGTATCCTATGGTAATTCTAACTAGAAGTTTTACAATGCAATTCAAAAATGTTATTTTTCACAAGGAATGTAGTATATATGTTTGTGTGTGTGTGTATGTATATATGTATGTACATATGTATGTATGCATGTGCTTTAAATATAAATCACAAGCCTATGATGAAACAAAAAAATAAACATTCAACCTATTAAAATGTTGTTCTTATCAAGGAACACACCCTCCCTTAAAAATCAATGTACTGTCATAAAGCTGAATGATTATCTTATTGCCAGGAAAGTTTATAAAATTCTTCCCTCGGTTTTTGTCTGAAAGAGAAAAAAAAACAAAAGGCTGGGTTACCTGGAGTTTAGGGACAACAAGGATAAATAAAGCTCTCTGTGTCTGCCTTTGCTAGTGGCTCTGCCTATGCATGAATCTAAAATTAGAGCGCCTGGGGTCAGTGTGGCCAGCCAGCTGGGGAATCGGACATTGATTGTGCTGGAGAATGCAAGAGACACAGGCAAGGAAGATTGAAATTGCCAGCTCAGTTGTGCACATTGCAATTCTGTGTCCCCTCCTTCCAAGGGTACATCTCTCCGGCAAGAAGGACACAAGGGAATAAACCTGAGATGCAGAAGGAAATATTGCATAGTTTAAGTACATTTTACGCACTTAACTCTCATGCATCTTCTCTATTGCTTTTGAAAAATAGCACATTGCATGTGAGTTACCTAGTGCATCCCCTCTTATAAGAGCAACTCAATGTCATGTCTGTCTGTAGCATATGCCTCTATACTCTTTACTTATAAGTCTTCTCCAAAGACATTTTTTCCCCAGGACATCACTGTGTGGTTACAGGAACTTACCAGTCCTGTACTGTACAAAACTAAAACCACTGGGGACAAAGCAAAGGGTATAAACAGATCAACTCAGGATCAGTTTATTTTGAATCTCGAACATTACTATTTTGTAAGCTCAATCAGATATGACTTTAACTATTCAAAGGGATTAGTTGAGTAGATGAGAAGAGTCACAGACGAGTTACATTAATGCTTGTTATTATTACTATAATTAATGATGGGACTAGCATCTGTATAACAAAATTTTTTTTTTCCCACTGGGAGTATTTCCTTTGCATTTAATGACATAAACAGCAAGGTCTTACGGGAATATAATGCCATACCATGAGAACTGAATCTGGAGATTGTGGGGTGTTTGGAAGAAACCAAAGTGTACTTTTATCATTAACATTCAAGAATAATCAGTGAGAGTATATCACCATTATGATTACATTTAATTATAGCTGCTGTTGTTGTTATTATTTTTATTATTATTATCTTTATCGTTATTCCAACTATCCTATACATCTGACTTAGTACAGACTTTTTATATAAATGATTGCATCTAAATTACTCTTGCTGCAAAAGTGTCTCTTTTGAGAGTTCCATTTACTTTAGGCTTAATGCAGCGAAAGCTTTCCAGATAATTCTACATTAATGCGTTCCAAATTAAGTGTCAGGAAGACCTGATTGCTAGCAAAAGTGTAAGAGTTTTCCCATTAGGTGTTTATTATTCATAAAGTAAGGCTGTGTCCCAAAGCTTTCTTTTATAATTTAGGCTTGTAATGATAGCAGCTGGGATGACATTAGACT
The DNA here is from genome assembly GCF_023856365.1 of Brienomyrus brachyistius. NCBI lineage: Eukaryota > Metazoa > Chordata > Actinopteri > Osteoglossiformes > Mormyridae > Brienomyrus > Brienomyrus brachyistius. The sequence goes on along the minus strand of NC_064533.1, from coordinate 39,370,867 downwards.
GGGGACATGTTTCCAATAAGAGTACTCTTCCCCGGAGCAGTCAACAATCCGCCTCTATTACAATCTAACCACACAGAATAGCCCATCCTCATATTGGAGGTACATTATTGAAGGAATCTTTATATTTCTGAACATTTTTTATTTATACAAAATCCTTTTGGAGAAGATTTTTGAATTCCGGATTGGACCAAATATGCCATATAACAATATCTACTGTGACCACCTCAAGTATAAGCAAAATATTTTGATGAAATACATTGACACTTGGGGGTGGCATGGTGGTGCGGTGGTTAGCACTGTTGCCTCACACCTCTGAGACCCAGGTTCGAGTTTCTGCCTGGGTCACATGTGTGTGGAGTTTGCATGTTCTCCCCATGTCGTCGTGGGGTTTCCTCCGGGTACTCCAGTTTCCCCCCAGAGTCCAAAACATGCTGAGGCTAATTGGAGTTGCTAAATTGCCCGTAGGTGTGTATGTCTGAGTGTGGCCTGCGATGGGCTGGCCCCCCATCCTGGGATATGTTCCCTGCCTCGTGCCCATTGCGTCCGGGATAGGCTCCAGACCCCCCACGACCCAGTATGATAAGTGGTTTGGAAAATGGATGGATGGATGGATCTTGACACTCAGATCTATGGGACAGACACTTCAATGTGGTTATAACAACATATTTAGCGGAAACATCAACCGTGCTGTCCTCCTTCTTCACTGAAAGCGAATTTTTGAACTCGGCAGCCTTGAGTGCTATTTAACGTAACGCCAAGACGTCTTCTGTGTCTATACATCAGCTACCCAAGGCAAAAACACGCTGCAGGTATGCTAGGAAAATAGACTGAGGACTCATTGAAAAGAAGCAGCCCTTGGAAATAATTAAAAATGGATACAAGGCCATAAAAAAATCAATTGAGTAGCCAAGAAAGCTGGCCTATGTATAAGTATATAAAACAAAATTTAAAAAAAAGATATTTTAAAAGAAATCATACTTATAAAAAACAATGTGTGTATGGAAGGACATTCTGATGGGGAAGCACAAGTTTAATTGTTTGTTTTATAACTCAGTTAGGCCCAAAAATGTTGTCTTGAGGTGGCTATAAACCTCTTTATTTATCTTTGTTAACATCCATGCCCCAGAAAAAGGCTCAGACAAAACACACATATTTAATGATCAAATATAAGAATGCTTCAATGTTATATTTCAAAGTTTTTGATGGTGGTTGGAAGGTGACTAGAGCAGTACTCTAGACGGGGGTGGAGAAGAGCCCATGTCTTCCACACATTGCAGCGATTGCTCAAGTTTGTGATGTTCAGTTTACTTTTTGATGTGTGCAGAAATAATAAAAAAAAAATTAATAATAAAAATAAACCCTGATGGCAGTCAGTTTTTTTGTGGATAAAAGCGGTTGGAGGTGATACAGCAACATCAGACAGAATATACCTATATAAAAGTCAAAGAGAGTCAAACAGAGAAACATGTTTTTTCTGATCAGTTTCTCTGTGATCACCAGTAGTGATTGGCTGCATGTTCTCAGCATAAAGCTAAAGGGCCAGGTGTCACTTCTCTAAAATATTTATCTATTGCACTATTAATCAGTCCAGTATGCAAGTGGGGCAGGGAATGCAAATACATCACCCTTTGTAATTGCAGGTAAAACTAGACTTCTGGGCAAATCAGAAAGTTTTCTGTTGGCTTTTATGAGAACCTCTACAGTTCACAAGGCTCTGACCCCCAGCAAAACCTCATTTAAGAATTGATCAGAGGAAGGTTTTAGATACCAGCATCAGTATGCAGAAAGTCATAGCTGTGATGCAACGGCGGTGCTGTCCTCTGGCTCCGCTGACAGACTGCATGCTGAGTTTAAAAAAAGCATTGTAGGATTGTGCTGGAAAGGATATATGTGAATGTCTTCTCAATGGAGACTTTCCAGGCAGTCACCAGACACTATACTGTATACTGGTGTAAAAACATTAAACTCATTATAATAAGATACTGTTGCAAGATTTATGTTGACAAATTCAATATAACAACATCAGGTTTAGGACATCTCATCAAATCAGTAGGACTTCAATAAATAGCATGTGAAGGTCATGCGTGCTACCTGAAAAAAAAGATTAAAGCAACTCATAACTTATTTCTTTCACTAGTTAAATTGCAAATTGTATACATTTGGTCACTGAGATAAGATTAGGGAAAATATAAATAAGTAATATTTAATTGTTTCACTCTCCCATATTAATAAGAATGCTCTTGATAAATGAATGCTCACACTGCTCTTAGTGCTGTTAATTAAAAAAACAGATTATGCATTTTACTGTATCATTAACAGCTACCAACATCTGGCTCTGGAATTAAATTAAAAACAGAAAGCTGGGTCTGTTTATTTGTGTTGATTCATTGTGATGAGGCACATTTCACTGCAGTCCTAGGTGTTTTCAGCTGCTGCTGTATCCTCTTATATTTAACCTTTTAGTGAAAACCATTTGCTGTGAATCCCTTTGCTGCTGATTAAGATTTATTTGGGATAATAATACTGAATACTGTTTCTCCAAATTGGGTAATGAGAAGCTGAGCATGTTTGCTACATCGTTTTATCCCTAAAGGCATTGGTCGGTATGAGTGTCTTGGCATTTAATATGTGCAGTGACACGTTGTTAATTTGTAATATGGGAAATTGGTGAAGGATTATTTTAATCAATGGGCCTCCAAACATTTGAGGGGAGGGCAGTCTTCTAGTACTCACATTTATTAATGCCCAGCGCATCACATGACTGCTAGGATCCTCAACCCATTGTTTTAGTTTGAACCCATTACAATGTAATTATAAGTCACAGTTTGTGTCATGAAATGTGGGACGAAGGATAAAAGGCAGGCGTTTGGGGCAAACAAAGGGAGGATTTATTGAAACAAAAACTGAACAGAACAACAGGGGCTCGAAAACAAATAGAACTGTGAGGGGTCAAAACAGGAGGACAGCTACAGAGAAGGACAAGGGAAGATGGGTAGAAATGAATGACAGATATTTAAATATAAAGACAAACAGGGGCAACAAGCAATAGTTCAACAATTTACTTTGTACTTTTTTCACCAATGACTTTTCAGCTTCAGTAAGAAAAGAACAAAAAAAAAATCTGTGCGTGTGGGTGACTTCTCTGCCTCTGCATACTTTGATACGAAACTGACCTATAATGATTATTTAATTCTGGGCTCATACATCCTCTTCGTGAAGTATGTCATCCCTGTTGATCTGCCAGCACACTGTTTCAGCCTACTGGAAGGCCCTGTATGCAATGTCCTCTACATTTTTATGGCAAGGAAATAATAATAATAATAATAATAATAATAATAATAGGGGCGGCGTGGTGGTGCAGTGGTTAGCACTGTTGCCTCCCATCTCTCGGTCACATGTATGTGGAGTTTGCATGTTCTCCCCATGTCGTCGTGGGCTTTCCTCTGGGTACTCCAGTTTCCCCCCACAGTCCAAAAACATGCTGAGGCTAATTGGAGTTGCTAAATTGCCCATAGGTGTGCATGTGTGAATGAATGGTGTGTGAGTGTGCCTTGCGATGGGCTGGCCCCCCATCCTGGGTTGTTCCCTGCCTCGTGCCCATTGCTTCCAGGATAGGCTCCGGACCCCCTGCGACCCAGTAGGATAAGCAGTTTGGAAAATGGATGGATAATAATAATTATAATAATTGTCACGCTTGGCTCATACGATCCTCGTGTGTGCCACGCCCCCCTGATTATCCACGTGTGCTTCCCTAATCATGCCCAGCTGTACCCTGTTGTTTTGCCATGTCTTGTCTATTTCAGTCCACGTCTTGCCCTGCTTGTTGTCCGACATGGATGTTAGTGCTGTTGTTCTGTCCTGCCCTACCCGTAGCCGTCTTCTCCTTAATGAATCCCCGTTTTTCCCGACTTTCGCCTGTCTGATTCATTCTTCCCTGCCAGCGAGAACCTCCAGCAGCTGGCCCAGCGCATGACGGAGCGGAGGATAGCGCTGTGCGTCAAAGAGGCTGTCAGGCATGACACAGCTTCCTGCCACCACCGTCAGCCGGAGGAGAAGGAGAAGGAAACCGGCGAACGCCCTGACCATCGCCCTGGGGGCGTGCATGCTCGTCCCCACTTCTCTTCCTGCCTGAGATCGGGAAGCATGTCCGATCCTCTCCGACGTCACCACCACCGCTAAGCTGCCTGCTCGGGCGGCTCCCACCTGCCTGGGAACGCGCCTGGCCGCCGCGGAGCTACCGCCGCCCCTTGAGAGGTACAACTTCCGGGTAGTGCGGCTGGCAAATAAAGGGGCCAGCGTGATAAGGGACGCTATCCCATGTATCCCCAGGACTTTAAAAGGGGCAGCGCCAGCTCTCACGCCGCCAGCCCTGGCGGCGCTTGCCGACGTGCTGGATCTGCCTGTCCTGTCTGTGCCTGACCAGCCTGCCCCAGAAATCCCCGACCCAGTTCCGCAGAGGCCCACCACGACATCCCTGGCTGGGACGTATTTCACCCTCCAGGGTGATGGAGGACCAGGTGGCATGCGAGACTCCTGAGGCTGCCTAATTGATAACGCAGCTCCAGGAAGCCTTTGCAGCATTTTCTCCAGTGTCGTAGTCATACGAGCTGGAGGAGATCGGCCCATCCTTGGGGAGGCTGCTACAGTTAAGGACGGAGCAGTCCCCCTCAACAGAACCCCCCAAGATTCCTGAGGCGCCCTCTGCTGGTCCAGAGTCGGCAGCTGCTGCACCGCCCGAGCTGGAGAAAGCGGCTACGCCCGAGGCTCTGCCTCTGCCCGAAGCGCTGCCTGCAGCTTCGCCCGAGGCCCCACCGCCTCCACCTGATGCAGCCGCTGTGCCCGAGGCCCCTCCGCCTCCACCTGATGCAGCCGCTGTGCCCGAGGCCCCTCCGCCTCCACCTGATGCAGCCGCTGTGCCCAAGGCCCCTCCGCCTCCACCTGATGCAGCCGCTGTGCCCGAGGCCCCTCCGCCTCCACCTGATGCAGCCGCTGTGCCCGAGGCCCCTCCGCTTCCGCCTGAGTCCCCTCAGCCTGCGGATCCGTCCGCGCCTGTGCCTGCTGCCCATGTGGCTCCTATCCCGGTCCCTGACCCCACTCCAGTCCCCCCAGCTCCAGTCCCCGAGGAGGTCCCGGACAATCTGACTATTGCTCCTTCCTCCTTGGAGGAGGAGGAGCTCGAATGGGACCCCTCGGGGACCTCCCTGGTGACTCCTCTTCCCTCGCCCCGCCGATGTCGACCCCAGCCTGATCCCCAAATATCTGTGTCTCGGAAGGGGAGAGGACACAAGCACAGGGTTAGGGTCCCACCCGCCCTGCCCCCTGGCTTGCCCTCGCTCACCTAGGGCTAGGGCTTGGGAGACACCTGCGGGTCCTAGGGCTCTGGGTCGGCAGTCGCCTGCAGGTCCCCCTCCGATGCCTCGTCATCCTGCCTCTGCCGCGTCTCCGACGCCTCATCGGTCGCCTGCTGCAGGCTTGGCCAGCTGTGGTGTTGCCGTCGCCTGCTGTGGCTCCCCCTCCCTTCTTGCCTTCATCGGTGTCCCCTGCTGCCCCCTCCGACTTCTTCCTCGTCCCCGTCGCCTGTCCCTCACCCTGCCTCCTCAGCCCCTCCAAGGTCCCCTCCTGCTACGGCCTCCCGATTGCCTGCGGCCCCTCCGGCTGCTGCCCGTCGCCCGCTGGGGCTCCGTCGGGCTCCCCTTAGTCCCCCATCCTTTCATCCTTGGTTTCCTGTCTCTGTTACTCCTCTGTCTCCTCCTGTCTCTGGCCCTCGTCCCTCTGTGCCTCCTGGTCTGTCTGTCTGTGTTTCCTGTCCTGTGTTGGGTCTTGTTCTACTTCCTGTCCCTGTCCCTCTTCTGTGTTTGTATTCTGTTCCCGGTTACCCATTAACGGTTGTGTTCTTGTCTTCCAGGTCCCGTATTCCCAGTCTTGTCTCATCCGTTGCCTCCCCTGAGGTGCGCCCAGAGTGCGCGGCTTTGGGGGGGGGGGGTTCTGTCATGCCCGGCTCGTACGACCCTCGTGTGTGCCACGCCCCCCTGATTATCCACATGTGCTTCCCTAATCATGCCCAGCTGTATCTTGTTGTTTTGTCCTGTCTTTGTTCCATTTCAGTCCAGGTCTTGCCCTGCTTGTTGTCTGTCATTGATGTTTGTGCTATTGTTCTGTCCTGCCCTGCCCGTAGCCGTCTTCCCCTTAAATCCCCGTTTTCCCCGACTTTCGCCTACCTGATTTGTTCAACAACAAAAACAACAGGGGTAGCTTGGTATTGCAGTGGTTAGCACTGTTGCCTCATACCACTGGGTCCAGGGTTCAAGTCTTCTCTGTAGTTCCATGTTTGTGGAGCTGGAATGGTGTCCCCATGTCATCATGGGGTTTCCTTCAAGTACACTGTTTCTCCCAACAGCCCAAAAACATATTGAGGTTAATTGGCGTTACCAAATTGCCTATAGGTGTGCCCTGTAATGGGTTGGTGCTCCACAGTGGGTTGTCCCCTGTCAGCCCCTTTTGGATAGGCTACTGACCCTGAATAGGATAAGTGCTTACAGAATATGAATGTATGGATAATGATAATAAATAATTGTATAAGGAAATTGGAAAACAAAAAATGTAGTGTAGGTCAATGGGTAATATTGTCACCTCCCACCTCTAGGGTTGAGGGCTTTGACTCTCACCTCTGCTCTGTTCATGGAGCATGTATACAGTATCTGAGTGAGTTTCCCCCAAGCACTTCGCTTTTTTCCCACAGTCCAAAAACTTACAGTCATGTTAACTGGCATCTGTAAATTGCCCACAGTGTGCGAATGTGTGTGTGCATCCCATTCAGGTTATACCCCAGGGCACACTAACTGAGAGAAGTGGTTAGAAGATGGATGGATCTATTTATTCATGTCTAATTTTTAGGTTTTTTTTACGGTGTATGTATTATTTCAGGCTTGCTGTGACCGCAAGAACAAAAGCAAACTATAAAAGCAAGCAAATTACCCTCGCATTTTACCCAAAAAAAGATGATTTAGTTGCTCTCCCTCTTCTCTCAAGCAAGTTCTGCTTCCCACCAGACCCCTAAAGGATCATACGACTGCCCAGAACTGCAGAAAAAGGCAGTCAGCAGGGATGCTTAGAGCATACACTATAAATCAATAGAGAATACACCTGAAACCTTCAGTGGTGCTCAGAGCAGAATTCCTCAGTCTTTACACTCCATTTGGAGCTGGAGGCTGGTTGAGAAACCAGGTCCCAGTGCTCCTCCCAGTGAGACCTGCTCTGCAGAGAAAAGCAGAAATCTCCCCAGCTTGCCCTCCACGCAAGGTTAAACGCTGAGCTGAATGATGTGAACTGCTCCTAAAGCCACTGGGAAAAGGGCATGTTTAAGCGAAGCCCCCAGACGTTGGCTGTGGGGAAATGGAAAGCATACAACACTGGAACTGCAATTATCCCCGTAGTTCCAGACCAGCTACTTCTCATATCATTTTGGATGCTGGGATCAACTGTGCATTACCTCCCCTGTCATACAGCTTTGCATTTACACCTGCTATGCCTGTTGTAATTACTTTACATTCATTACCTCTAATGGCTCTGAAGGCGTTTTAATCAGTTTCCCAAAATATGTGGATACATCAAGTCAAAGCTGTTGATTTAAATGTCAAAACTGGATAATTAATCTTAGAGTACATAATTAATAATCCTTCATAAATCCCTCGGAAATTTCTCCTGTCATATTTTTAACCACTGGAATACGTGGAGAGCTAATGCCAAGCTAAAATTATAATTTTATCACTGCTTTAATCTTTAAAATAAACACTTGATTGTGGAGAGCAGAAACAGGTACGAACAATAAATCATTTCTTTCAAAAGGCTGGCTGTCATGTCATTTGGCAAATGTCTCAAATACAGATACAGTAAAAAAATAAATATGTTGTTTTAAATATTGCATGAAGCTAGCTTTCTTATTTGTTTATTCTAATTTGTGCCGCTTTTCTGACAAAAGAGTATATCAACAGACATTGCATATAAAGAATATAAAATCAACATGCCATTTTGACTAAGTTGCATTTGATAATAGGACTTAAACAACCCTTACAATCTGCTTTACAATTCCTTTTGTCCTGGAAAAAGTTATTTAGACCACATGAATTTACCGATTTCAGATGTTTTCCGATATCTGTCCATTACATTCAATCTCGATATATTTCATTTAATGTCAGAATTAAAGTGAAGTCATATAGCCTAAAAATCTCTGTAAGGTAGTCCTTTGTCTTAATAAATACAAATAAACCTACGTAAAATAACAAATACTGTGGTGTCCTGTTGTAAGTAAGACATCATGATGTTTAGTAGATAAAATCAGCAAACTGAATTCAGGACCAGGGGTACCATAGAAACAAGTATCTCTTCCTGTCCATGACTAAATCTTTACCAGCAGCTTCTGAGTTACAAGAGAGTGCAATCAATAAAGCCAAAGAGATTAGGCTTATTCTAATCTGATAAATCTCAGGGAAGCTATTATATCCCTTTACACTCCTGACTAATTGAAGTGTCATAAACATTAAAGATCTGTATATAACACGCTGACAAGGTAGCCATGTTTGAACATTCAGCTTGCCAGTGATAAAAATATTAATAGCAGGGGCAATTTTAAGATAAATGATAAAGGTTTTGCTAGTTGAGGCCGATTATTATGAATACATTGCTTTCAAATAATCCAATAATGTGTTTAGACAAATTATTGGTGAAAAATATTTATGACAGATTTGCCTTTATGAGAATTTATGAGAATCACCATAATACTTGCTGCTAAAATTTAACTTATTCACTAATTTAATCTTCAGAGAGAGTAATCTTCAGAGAGAGAAAAATTTATATATTGCACATTTCATCATACTGTACTGTAGCTTTCTGAAAGCTTTCAACAAATGCTGATTTGAAGCAACAGAATCAGTGGTGAATATTACATAATTACTGACAGTTTATGTCAAAATAAAAAGACAGAAGGCAATTCCCGAAGATGGAGTTAAAAAAACACCCCAGTAACAAATATATAATATTATATATAATTAAGGAAACGGAGACCTGTCAGAAAAGATATTTCAATTCATGTCAGGGATCTGTTAGGCAAACATGTGGAAAACACAGCAAGATAGGCTGGTTATTCTTCCAGATGGAGATAAGGTCGTGAGGACATTATGTTCCAATCATTCATCCAGTGAAGGTTGAATCCCAATCATCAGTGAAGGACTGAAACTGTATTTAGGTATTCTGCTTGACCTTGGCCACAGACATAATGCAGTGTAAATGACAGCTGATGGAACATGAATCTCCAGACAGATTCTCATATCCAACATATGGTTGAGTTAAGAGGTGCAGTCACCTACCTTTCAAAGAGACAGAAAGAGAGAACCTTGAGTCGAATACTTGTGCTTATAAAATTTAACTTAATATTTCACTTGGTTTCCTTAGCAGTTTCTTTACTATATAAAAAATATATGAGACATTTACAGATTATTAGTGGGTTCTGTGTGTGGATCGTGGGTCTGATTCTCACTAATAAGTCTGTGTCTGAGTTTTGCATTTTCTCCTCACACTTTTCTTTCCCTTAATTTTTCTCCCCTGCATCAGAAAAACATGCACTTGCTGGGTGTAAATTATCCCCGTCGTGTTAGTGTGCTTTGTAAAAATTCTTCTTAAGCCTCGACATAATTAACAGTTATGACCATATGTGGCAACACCAGCATTTTTAAATTTAGTGTTGCACAGTAAACTTAACTAAGCAATGCAAAACCATATGGAACATACTGTAAACATCGAGCCACCGATCCGTCCATCCATCCACCCATGCATGTAAACACTTGTCCTGTTGAGGGCTACAGATCAATGAGCGAAGATACCCAGCTCCGGAAAACTCTTCTCGGGGGGATTCTGAGTTGGCACTTCTAAACCAGCTATGTGATTAGAATTTCTCCACTATGGTAACATCAACAAAAGTATAAACAAATGTGACAAACAGTCTGGAAAAACCATTCATAATACAGTAACAAAGGAATATAACTTTAAAAGGGTCTTTAAGAATACCATCAAATGTGTTAGCAGGATTCTGAGTTTCACTCTAGAGTGAAGATTTAACTAATGTGACCAATTGAATTCATTATCATAAAAATCACTGAAGTCGTTTAGGGGACAAAGGTAAATCATTCCATTTATCCAGATCATTGTAATCGATGCATAATGATTACAGCAAGTATTCACAAAGGTTAAGAGGGAACCATAAGAATGCCAATGGGTGAATACATTAATCTAGGCTCATTTGACTTTGAACGTTGTTAAGGTTAATTAAAATGGCAATTATATGAACACAAGCATGCCTGATAATTTCTTTCATAATGTAAATTGATAAACTTGTAAAGAAGTATCACAGTAATCCAGGCTGTATCAGCATACTGGCATGATCCATTGTTCAGCCTAGTATTCTCACCACGCCTCTTTGTGGATATTCAAGGAAACTTTTATTTATATGCCAAAAGTAGAAAACTCAAGGCAATAATTCCAAAATTACCCAGGGAGCCGGCTGAAATGTGGGCTGACAATATCAAAAATAATTTAAATTGCAATGTTTGTATACTTTTTTATATAAAAACAAAGAGATTGGGTTGAGTCATTCAGCCAAATCAAATTTATGTTTGTAACTGCTCAATTTCTGGAACTAAACTTAAAAGTCCATTGCTTTTCTTTGTAATTTTAACATATTTGCATAAAATACTATTTTTTGGGACACAGAGGATGATTTTTGACAGATGATCAAATTTGCACCAGGAAGTGTCAAAAATGTAAACATATTTAATGCTCGGGATCTGGAGTAATACACAAAGAAGTTAAGCCAAACAGATGCCAATAAGATGATTATGTATCCTGTATTAATTTGCAAACAGCTCCAAATGAAAGTGTTCAATAAAGCGTAAGGCAAACACAGTGTCATGTATTCGTTTAATCATCCTCCCACCAGATGACAATAATTAACACAATAGGTTTGAAAGCCCAGACTGTTTTAATTGTCTATGCAGATGTTTCTGTCCGATTCATTTTTTTAAAATAAAAGAAAACTTCAATCTATTACATACAATCCCAGTGTGTGTGTAGAGAATAAGAAGCTGCGACCAGATGATTGTCTAATGTCTAATCATATGTCACTTTATTGAGCTTGAGCTGTCTTACTATAGCACCTGTTTTTTTTCTTTTCCTCTGTCAAAAATAATTATCCATAGTCATACCATAAACCTGAGATTTTGAAGGGAACAACCCATGTCTTTCCCACAGATTTTACTGCAGTATAACTAGTGACAAGGTAAAAAAAAGAATATGATATTCAGAAGATTTACTTTTGTAGTTTAGTAATTTTCTAGTGTTGATCACATACAATTCAAAACAATTAATGTCTGCATATGCAGTTATATGCATTCACCATATGGACAAAAGTATTGGAGTACACCTCTTAATCATTGAATTCAGGTGATTCATTCAGACCGCAGGTATATAAAATCAAGCACCTACCCATGCAGTTAGATTTACAAACATTTGTGAAAGAATGGGCTGTTCTAAGAACATAAGAAATTTACAAACGACAGGAGGGCATTTGGCCCATCAAGCTCGTTTGGGGAGAATTTAACTAATAGCTCAGAGTTGTTAAAATCTTATATAGCTCTGATTTAAAGGAACCCAGGGTTCTAGTTTGCACTACATGAACAAGAAGGCTATTCTATACTTGCTGTGTAAAGAAGTGCTTTCTCAAATCTGGTTTAAAATGTTCTCCTGCTAATTTCCACTTATAGCCACGAGTTCTAGTATTTTAACTAATATTGAAGTAGCCATTTGGCTGAACAGCATCTAGACCTGTAAGAATCTTATACACCTGGATCATGTCCCCCCTTAGTCTCCTTCAGCTCAGCTAACCTCTCCTCATACAGTAAGACATTCCTCTAGGACCAGGAATCATTCTTCTAGCCCTACATTGAGCCTATTCCAAGGCATGAATGTCCTTTTTAAGGTATGGTGACCAAACCTGCACACAATATTCTAGGTGAGATCTTCTCAACCAAGGAAGCTTAGTGAATTCAACCATGGTACTTGTGTTGTAATGTGGAAGTGTTTATGAACAGAAGACCATGTAAAGTAGTGTGTAAAAGTGACAATGCTTTGTTGATTCAAGTGCACAGTTTCAAAGTTCCTCTGGCATTAACACCTGCACAAAAACTGTGTGCTGGTAGCTTCATGGAATGAGCTTCAACTGCTGAACAGCTGCAAGGAGGCCTCCCATCACTAAGCACAATGCCAAGCATCAAAGGGAGTCGTGTAAAGCACGCCACTACTGGACTCTAGAGTTTTGGAAACGTGTTCTGTGGAGTGACAAATCACACTTCTCTGTCTGGCAATCTGATGAATGAGTCTGGGTTTGGTGGATGCCAGGAGAAGGTTACCTGCCTGACTGGATTGTGCCAACTGTAAAGTTTGGTGGAGGAGGAATAATGGTATGGGGTTGTTTCTCTGCAGTTGGGCTAAGCTCCTTAGTTCCAGTGAAGGGAATTTTTAATACTTCAACATATCAAGACATATTGGACAATTATTTGCTTCCAAAATTGTGGGAAGACTGTGCCTCACTGCACAAAGCAAGGTCCATAAAGACAAGGCTGGATGAGTTTGGTGTGGAAGAATCTGACTGGCCCTGACCTCAACTCCACTGAACACCTTTGGGATAAGCTAGAACGGAGATTGAGAGCCAGGCCTTCATGTCCAACATCACTGCCTGACCTCATAAATACTCTTCTGGATGAAATGGCAAAAATTCCTACATAATCACTCCAAGAGCTTGTGGAAAGCCTACCCAGAAGAGTGGCAACTGTTATTGCTGCAAGGGGGGGGGGGGTCCATATTGAAACCTATGGATTTAAAATGGGATGTCATAAAAGTTTCTGCAGGTGCAATGGCCAGGTGTCTCAATATTTTTGTCCATTGTGGAGCTGCAGTGCAGCAGAAAAAGGGAAAGAGGCAGTCAACACAAGTAGAGCGCCACAAATTTATGTATTTATTTTAGCGTGTCTAAACATCCGAAAAAACCCGCGTCCTCGCTTGGGCATGCGTGCTCACCACTCCCTGCATGCATGAGCGTATGTAAAAGGGAATGAATTCTGCCTAAATAGTAGGAGCCCCTACACACACCCCCCTCAGTCCAACTTGTGGGGAGGCCAGACCACTCGACTGGCACAAGTCACAATCTGCTGGGAGGCTCAGCCGCCCCTGCACATGCACAGAAGCGGGGGGTGGGGGCTGCCAGGGTGTCCACGTCCAAATGGGCAGGCTTCAGATGGTCCACTGAAACTCGGTCCGGCTTTCCCCTAATGTCGAGTGTGAAAAACTTGTCCCCAGATTGTAGCACATGGACGAGGTCATCGTAAGGCGACCGCAGCGGGTCCCAATGAGCATCATGGTGGACAAAGACATATGCGGCCCCGGCTAAACCCTCTGGAACAGGTATCTGGGGCACCCCATGTTGAGTCGTGGGCACTGGAACGAGAGCCCCAGCCCTGCAGTATGGAATGCTGAGGTCCAGCGCACCAAGGGGCTGTGGTGCTGGGCAGGAAATCCCATGGCACCCGCAGAGTCTGCCCATAGACTAACTCGGCCGACGAGGATTGTAGGTCTGGCTTGAGAGCTGTCCGGAGGCCTAACAAAACCCAGGGAAGCCTGTCCACCCAGCTGCCATCCCTGAAGCTGGCCTAAAGAGAGGCTTTCAGGGAGTTGTGAAAACGCTCGCACAGACCATTAACCTGAGGATGGTAGGCTGTGGTACAGTACAATGAAGTGAAACCCCCAAAACCTGGGCCACTGCAGCCCAGAGCTCAGAGGTGAACTGGGCTCCACGGTCCAAAGACACATCAGACAGTACCACAAAATGGGGCACCCAACCACCGATGAAAGCCCTGGCCACATCTGCCATGGTGGTGGATGACAAAGGTACACTCTCTGGCCACCGAGCAGACCTGTCCACCACCGTTAGCAAGTGAGTAAAACCCAAGGAAGGGGGAAGAAGCCCGACCAGGTTCACATGTATATGATCAAAACGGTGCTCAGGCACCACAAGATGTGCCAGCGGTGCCTTGGTGTGTTGGTGTACCTTAGCACACTGACCCGGAACACAGGAAGCGGCCCAACTATAGACATCCTTCCACAGCCCATGCCAGACAAACTTGGTGGCTATCAGACGCTTAGCCGCTCGTCTGCCTGGGTGTAAAAGCCCGTGCACCACCTCGAAGATGTGACAATGCCAACCGACCAGCACGATAGGCCTAGCTAGACCAGTTTAGATATCCCACAGGAGGGTGGCGCCACAGTCAAGGAAGGGAACATCAGCCAGCCGCAGACTGTTGACTGCAGTCCTATAAGCCTGCTCCTATGGATGGACCCGCTGATCCGCTGCCGATCGAGTATAATCCACTTCCAACTTGGTTGGAAGACACTTGGCAACTTGGTTATGCTTTCCTGCTAAATGCCGGATGTCAGTCATGAACTCTGATATAAAGGAGAGCTGCCGCTACTGACGAGCAGACTAAGGCTCCGATGTCTTAGCCATCGCAAACGTCAGGGGCTTGTGGTCAACGAAAATTGTGATTGGGCGGCCCTCTATGAGGAACCGGAAGTAATGCACAGCCAAGTACAGGCTAAGAAGTTCGTGGTCAAAGGTGTACTTCCACTCGTGTGGCCTGAGCTGTTGGCTGAAAAAGGCCAGCGGCTGCCAGGCACCCTCCACGAACTGCTCGTGCACGGCCCCCACAGCGTAGTCTGAGGCATCAATGGTGAGCGCGACTGGAGCATCAGACAATGAGTGGGTCAGCATGGTCACGTTTGTCAGAGCAGACTTGGTAGCTCCAAAAGCCTTGGTCTGCTCAGCAGTCCAATCAAGAACCTGCTTGGCTGTCGTAATCCTGAGAGCCTCATACAGCAGCCGCATCATCTGGGCAGCCCATGGGATAAAGGGATGGTAGAAAATAACCATGCCCAGGAACTCCTGCAGGGCCCTGGCTGTAGCAGGCTGCGGAAATGCAGAGATGGCCTCCACTTTAGAAGGCAGTGGAACTGCCCTATTGCCCAAGATGCAGTGGCTGAGGAAATCGATGGAGGACAAACCAAACTGGTACTTTTATGGGTTGATAATTAACCCATGACTGCTCAGATGCTCAAAAAGGGTCTAAAGGTGAGCTATGTGGTCAGTTGGAGTTACTGGCCACCAAAATGTCATCCAGATAGACGAACAGGAACGGAAGGTTCTTCAGGACACTGTCCATGAGCCGCTGGAAAGACTGGGCAGAGTTTTTAAGCCCAAAAACTATCCAAAGAAACTCAAAAATCCCAAATGGGATGATGACCGCAATCTTTGCAATATCCCCTGGATGTACTGGGACCTGATGGTAGCCAAGCACCAGGTCAACCTTCGAAAAAATGGATGCCTCCACCAACCGGGAAGAAAAGTTCTGGATATGTGGGATCGGGTAGCGATCCGGAGATGTGGCATCATTACGCCGACGGTAATCATATGCAGAGGGGAGGTCCAAGCACTGCTGGAACGCCGAACAATACCGAGGCTCTCCAATGCAGCAAACTCTGCCCTAGAGATAACCAATTTACCCGAATCGAGGCGTCGGGCTCGGGCATGGACGGGCGGCCCTGTCGTGACAATGTGGTGTTCAATACTATGCTTGGCCGTGAATGATGTAAAAGTGGTCTAGGTGAGGTCTGGGTACTCTGCCAGCAGGCGGGCATAAGTGTTATTTGCCCCCAAGGCACTAGACAACTGAGATGAACCAGCCCTGCTGCATGAGCACAGCACTGAATGGAAAGTCCTGGCATCAACCAGGCGCTGGTGTTTTATGTCCACCAGCATGTTGTTAGCACATAAAAAAATTGGCACCCAGTAGGGAAGTGGACACCTTCGACACTACAAAACGCCACCGGAACCGTTGGCCACCAAAACAGACTGCCTTGACACAAGTGCTATAAGTCAGAATACTGCGGCCATTAGCACCTTCCAAAGTCTAGCCCTTCATCCCGGAGCGCGTATCCACCATCAACACAGGCAAAACACTCACCTGTGCGCCCGCTCCAGCTGGCGCTAACAAGCGCCGGCCCGTGCGTTTCCCGTCCCCAAGGGGGGATGCATTTTTTTGCTTTGTCACCGTACCGTGCATGGTAGAAGCAGTGGCCTGATATACTGCTCCGCTGCGCAGCAGAAACAGTAGCACTGGCCCGCGGCGGGGAGCTATCCGAGCTCTAAGCACACATGGCTGAACAAGCTGCCAACCTGGCAGTATGCACTTTGTCAGCCTCCCTAGCAAGCTCCCTGCAGTCTTTAAGCGGGAGGTTAGCTAACATCCCCCGCACCTCTGCGGGCAGCTGTTGTAGAAAAAGCTCCCTATAAATAAAGCAGGGCTGATGGTCACCTAGGAGAGCTAGCATGTGATCCATCAGCTCCAAGGGCTGTGAATCGCCCAGCTCGGGCAGCGCGAGTTTGTCTTGGAAAGCTTGTAAGTGCTCAGCAACAGCACTGCAACGACGTAATAATATTTTGTTTTGTTCCTCCGTAATCCCGTGCAAGGCGAATTGAGCCTCCGCCTGCACAAACCAAATTGCCGCCTGGCCGTACCAGAACCCTGGTATTTTTAAGTGCAACTGTGTTCACGAGCATGGTCGGGGCGAAAACAAACACACCGAAACATCGGGGTCACCACTGTGGGAGCTGCGGTGCAGCAGAAAAAGGGAAAGAGTAGAGCGCCACAAAAAAGGTGTATTTGTTTCAGCGTGACTAAACACCCGAAAGAAACTGTGTTCTTGCTTGCACATGCATGCTTACCACACCCTGCACACCTGAGCATAGGTAAGGGGGAATGAATTCTCTCTAAAAGGTAGGAGCCCCTACACCATAAAGTGTATGTCACAATTTACTCATTCACCCAAAAGAGGCTAATTCACAAGCAACATTATTCATAATTGAAATGTTAACACCATTAACTAAAGTTACTTTTCATTACAAGAACAATAAGCCATCGGCATATAATCTCAAAATCAATTATTAGATCTTTAAATAAAAGCAGGTCACCAAATGGCTTCATTTTCTCCAGCTACTTACTCAAGCATAATGGATAAAGAGATTTCTGACTTATAAATGCACTGCATTAGATGTCATGCAGTAAAGTGGCTTAAGCCAGAAGTATGTTTTCACCTATAAAGATGTACAGCTGTAGCCATAAAGAATGAAGTTAATGAAATATGAAATGTAGCGTTATGTAGAGATATAAGTAACCTGACATTGCATTTATACATCATTGGTCATAGAAAAAATATGCCCACTAAATGGGGAAGACTTCCTTTAGTGTCAGCTTTATTACTTTCCTTACAATATGAGATGTAAAAATTTAGTTTATTACAGTGGTAATCAGCTTTGGCTTAGTTTGTGAGCAAAACCATATCATAAAACCTCTATAGTATAATTACTCACAAAGGAAAAAACTGCCTCTGTTGCTAGACTCCCAGCATCAGGCTCATCCATCTTCCAACCGCTTATCCTGGACAGGGTCCCAGGGGAGCCTGGAGCCAATCCCAGGCAACATAGGGCAATAGCCTGGGGATATCCTGCACAGAATGCCAGTCTGTTGCAGAGTACATACAAATGCACTCACACAGACACTCAGGCTCACTATAAATAATGATCTGCACATTAAACACAATTAAATACTCTTAAATAAGATGATATGTTTTACATGAATGCTACAGCTGCAGTAACTGAAGCAACTTAAGGAAATCCAATGGTTGTGTTGAACAGTGTTCATGTTACTTTTGACTCACTGACAAAGTCCAAACAAACTGCTCCCAAAAGACTAAACATGTTAGATATCTTAAAATGCTCTTATTCACACTCCTGTACTGAGAATGAGTACTTGGAATAAGTTTTCACTGCCACCTCTTTCCCCAGGGTGGGTGTACACACTGTATGATGTGTGCTACTTCCATCTTTGATAGAAATTTATCTAGTACATGGTCATGGTCAGCCAGAAGCTTATTTTGGGAAACATAATGCACAAGGATAGGATACCCTGGACAAGATGCGAAACTGTTGCAACACGAATACTAAAACTGTCATATACTCTATGCAATTAGAGTCACAATTTCACCTACAGCTTCACCTGTAGCTGCATGCTTTGGGACTCTCAAAAGACAAACTCAAACTCCTCACAATAATCAATTAGTTTGAATCATACTCATTGAAAGCCTAGTTATTGAACAAAACGACTGCAAGGTGAAGTTATAAAATTATACCATGAAAAGCATTTTCATTCCTTCATTTAATCTTCTGCTTCTAGTCTCTAGACAACTGCACTTTTGAGATACCTTTTACAAGTGAAAATCTCAAACATTTTTATTCTTCGATATTAACCTGCCCAGCTTCCAGGAATTGTACTCCTCCTGAGTCAGGAAACGGGCAGGGAAAATCATCACAGATCCCTCATACTTGGGCCACAACCTCTTTGAACTTCTCCCCTCTGG
Organism: Brienomyrus brachyistius; assembly: GCF_023856365.1. Classification (NCBI taxonomy): domain Eukaryota; kingdom Metazoa; phylum Chordata; class Actinopteri; order Osteoglossiformes; family Mormyridae; genus Brienomyrus; species Brienomyrus brachyistius. The sequence goes on along the minus strand of NC_064533.1, from coordinate 39,352,297 downwards.
CAGGCTCTACAGATCACTGTGCACCAAGAAAGCAGTATAAGATCAGGCTCTTCCCACAAACCTTCACTCTTATGAACAGCTGACCCAGTTGCCTCAACTCAGTTGTACTGTAACCCCCCCCCCCCATTACTACACAATACATCATTGTTGTAAATTCATTGCATTTACTGTGTTATATTTTACATATTGTATTTATTCCAGCATTCCTTGTGTCCTGGGTATGATGTTAAACTGCATCTGGCCCTACAAGTGGTCCTCCAACTTGCAGGGAAAAAAATTCTTTGGGGGTTAATGTTGGGATTGGCACTCTCCACGGGAGTAGCTCTGCTACAGCCGCCTGCAGGAAGGCTGCACGCATCATGAAGGGGATGGGGCAAAGCCTTCGGGATCCCCATCCCTGGATGAGTGAAAACCATCGGAGAACTAACAGGGTCAGGTCTGTTGGGGATCGGGGCTGGTGTGATGCTGAGGCGCCACCTGCCGCATGGAGGTGCTTGGGTCTCAGTTTCAGGTGACCCATCTGGGTAGGCACATGGAACATCTCGTCTCTCTGTTCCTCCATGTTCCTTGACTTTGTGAAAGGTCAGGGGCTGCAGGTCACTGGATCCTGGATCCGATGCCCCGAGCCGCATCTTTGGACTTGGTACTCCAGTACTGATGGTGGGGCGAAAGACATCAATCACATCCTCGTGGTCAGATGTTGGAAACTCCTGTAGAACTGCAGGGTCTACAGAAGTGCCCAGTTTGTGAATTCTGACCACAGACTTGTTGTTGCTACTCTGAAGATTCAGTTAGATCCAGTAGGCTACCACCAACTAGGAGAACGTGGCTAGATTAGCCAGACTCCAAGGTCAAGCTCTTTCTGATGAGTTTGCACGCAATTTGTGTGAAGAACTTGCAGATTTGGGTGCGACTGCTGACTCTAATGTGATGCGGAGACCTTCTGAGATAAGGCCCTGAAGGTTGCTGAGAGTTGTGTCGGTGTTGCCGGTGTTCTCAGAATGAGGTGTTTCATCTCGCAGGGCATGCTGGATATTAAGAGGAATCGCAGCACTCTACTTGGTGGCAACTCCAGGCTATACCGGGAACTGAGAAGAATGGCTGTGAGGGCAGATAAGGACACGTTTGTTAGATGAATCTGTAAGCAGGTGACACACCGTCGGTGGTCTAATTACCTAGATCCTGATTACAGAGGAATTGAAGCATTACACACATCTGAATCTGTTACTCGGAGACTTGCAGTCAGGGCGAGTGATGGACCGGTCCTTACGGATGACACTGGAGTAGTGACCCGCTGGGCCAGCTACTTTGAGCAACTATTTAAAGCTGACCCTCCAGTATAGGATGTTGGACATCTCTGGGTCCAAGGTTCTCGAAGCTGACCTTCCAATCAGCTGTGAACCACCCAATCTCACTGAGATTGCACAGGTAGCGAATCAGCTAAGGGTAAGGAAGGTCACAGGGATCTGTGGTATCCGGGGTGAACTTCTCCAGGCTGGTGGTAAGACTGTCCTCCTGGCATTGCAGACAATCTTTGCTTCCATTTGGGAGTCAGGCATCATCCCAACTGACTGGAAAACGGGACTTGTAGTCTTTATCTGGAAAGGGAAGGGTGATCGCCTGGATTGTGGTAACTATAGAGGGATAACACTGATTTCAGTGCAGGTTAAGGTCCTTGCTAGGGTCATCCTTAGCAGGATCCATGATCACTTGCTTGTCTGTCAGCGACCGGAGCAGTGTAGTTTTACACCTAAGAAGTCTACCATCAACCATATCCTTGCACTGAGGGTGCTTATCAAGAGCATGCTGTGCAGAATGGAAGGAGAACCTCTGTGTTCTTTCCATTTGATTCTAGAATTCGCCCTGGGTGTGTTCTTGCTCCTACTCTATTCAATGCTTGTATGGACTAGGTGTTGGGCAGGGTTGTGCTGTTCGGTAGCTGTGGGGTATCTGTTGGCGAAGAAAGATTTACTGATCTTGACTTTACCGACAATGCTGTGATCTTAGCAGAGTCAATGAAGGCTCTGATTGGGGCTCTCGAGAGACTGAAGAGTTTGAGTGTCTGGGATTGTGGGTGTCCTGGATAAAGACCAAGATCCAGGCATTTAATGACTTCTTGGGCACAGCCGTCAGTAGTGTGTCAGTTTGCGGAGAGAATGTCGACCTTGTCGATAGATTTACCTACCTCGCCAGTGACATTCATGTCTCTGGTGACTTTTCCTATGAAGTCAACAGATAGAGTGGAAGAGTATAGGGGGTCATGAGGTCGCTGGAAAGGGGTGTGTGGCATTCCCGATATCTTTGTAAGAGGAGAAATTTCCAAGTCTTTAGAGTCCTGGTGCTCCCTGTCTTGCTGCATGGCTGTGAAACATGGGTGCTATCTAGACTGGACTCTTTCAGTACTGTGTCTCTTCAGAGAATCTTTGGGTACCGCTGGTTTTACTTTGTGTCGAATGAGTGGTTGCTTGAGGAGTCCCGAATGAGGGACATTACCTGCATTGTGAGGGAGCATCAGCTACGGCACTAAGGCTATGTGGGGTGTTTCCCTGAGGGTTTTGCTGAGGACCCAAGCGACTGGACCAGGCCAAGGGGGCGCCCAAGTAACACACGGCTGTGGCAGATGGATGGCTACTTCCGGAGGGTGGGACTGAACCGTGTATCTGCCTGGGGGATTTCCAGCCGGGATCCCGAGGAATTTCGCTGTGTGGTGGGTGTGGCAACATGCTGCATCAATGTGATAAAAAACTGTTATTTTGACTGTGTGAGGACCATTTTTCAGGTCCCCACAAAGATCTATGAATGCAATCAAAAAAATTACTAAATGGACGTATTTTGTTTGGTTGCTTATGGTAAGGTTAGGGCTGATTATGGGTTATGTTCATTATGTTGGGCTTAGAATTTTAGAAATAAACAGGGAGTCCCCACAAAGACATAATTACAAACATGTGTGTGTGTGTGTGTGTGTGTGTGCATGTGTGAGAGCGAGAGAGAGAGAGAGCATATATAGGACTTGTCCAAGGAACCTGATTCTGATTAATTCAGTTTCATAAATATGAATTTGTCTTCAATAAGTAGAATACTCAAATGAGCAGAGAAAAATCTAAAATATATCAAAACTTCTCCCTTTTGTTTACCAATGGGTAAATGTCTGCTGTATATACTATATTATGCAAACATCTTAATATCCAACCTTTAATAAGACTTCTGAAATAAAATGAATAAAAAAAGACTACAGAGACCATTCACTTTCATGCTTTCTAAATATTTCTAACTACTGTATACTGTCCATTAATTTATGCGAAACATGTATAAGGAATTAAAAGTTACTTCGTGCAAATTACACCTTCCATTTAAATGGACTTAATATATTAAGAGATAAACACAGACATGCAAAGTCACAAATATTCTTTTTTAATTAGACAGCTTCCTGTTATTTAAATATTGACTTGCAGGAGATAATTCTGCAGAAGATATGTCTTTGTTTACACTACGTGTTTGTATATGCATGGAGCATATTTGGATACTGGAGCAACTTAATTGTTCTGGCTTCATGTTCTTTTGATTGGTTTGAGATGACCCAAATTGTGGAGTAATTCCAACTCTGGGTGGACATGGTGCTGCTACTGCTGGTTCAGCAAAGAAATGGTTTGAAATTTCAAAAATAACATAAAGATTGCCTTCTAATTATTAATGAAAACATAATGAATCAGTAGGTACATGTATTTAAATCTATATACCTTTATCCTATCCATATTTTAGGTGATTGAAAAGATCCTTATAAATCTCATATTCTGCCAAATGACTTTACCACAACACATATTTACTCAACCTGTTCACCTTAACTTATAGTTACAAAGTCATGGAAAATTCCCCTTTTGTTGTTATTTAACGTATTACTTTGGGTTTTCTTGGTTTATCATGTGTTTGTTTGTGTATTTCCATTATAGTTCCTTGTTTTTTCTCTATGGTCCCTGTTTGTGGTATGTTCTGGTGGTCGATGAAGGAGGATTTCTTGCTTAGCCAGATAACTTCTTCCCCTTACATTTAGCCCTGACTACCTTAAATTTGACAAGTTATCCAGCTAAACAAGAAATTCTGGGGGGCATTCCATGAAAGTAGCTAAAGAAAGCCAGACTTTCCCAAAAAAGTCAGAATCAATAGTACCATCTCTAAACCATCTCTAAACTTAGCCTCATGTTGTTCCACTAACGCAATTCAGCTTTAACTAATCAAGGCTCATACAAGGCAGGCTTGTATAGTCTCATTTAGTGCGCACACCCGAGATATGTACAGTATTAAGCCCAAATGAATGGATGAATGATCAAATTAGTGAAAAACCAGAGAGGTGTTTCTTTCCCACCTCAGAACAAACGCTTCAGATGGAGCTGTATGAAAAATACAGAGATGTAATCGCTAAAAAGGCAATACTGTGGCCATAAATAAAGCCAAGGAGCCAGGCTTGGCAAAGAATTGCAGACAGACTAAATGTGTAAGTTATGTAAATGTTACAAATGCCTAGTACAATTGCACGGTTGTACATGCTGTTGCCTTACACCGCAGAAGTTCCTGGTTCGATTCCCATAGCCAACAGGGAACCTTCTGGGTTATGTTCACGTGCCATTCTTACTGTATAATGTTATTCTGTATTATCCGTATGAGATGTTCTGCACAAATAACCTTATCTTGTCTTTGCTTTTTACTAATAAACTTTCAAAGTAGACTGTGAGTGAAAATATAAATATATCTTCCTGTTCATATTATTTTAATGGATTTTTTTTCAATTTCAGTCATTGCATTTCGTGTTTGACTTTTGTAATATGGGTATGCTTTAAATTATTTTGAAATTAATTGGAATGCTGAGACAAGATTATTATAAGCTTTATTGTATTTATTAAATGACATGAGTAGTGAGAGCGCGGAATTTCGTCTGATGGAATAATCTTTTGGGAATCTGTTCCCACACATCGGACGCTGTTTGAGACAATGCTTAACTAAGTGAGCCAGTTAACCTGGCCCAGAGCAGACATGTTCACTCGCGAAAGTTACCATGGTAGCTCAGCGGGGATTCATTTAAGACACGTTGATGGAATGGAACTCCCACTTTTATGAGCCAGACTTGTCGAAATAAGTCAGACTTTCCCTTAATCCTACTTCGTGGAACAGCCCTCAGTTTTTCTTGTTTTAGTTTTCCTTGGTGTTTGGTCCTTTTTGTATCTTTTGATTGACCCCACCTGTTCCTTGTTGCCCCTAGGCTCTTGATTGTAACAACCTACACCTGCCCCTTGTTAGCCCTCATTATCCATGTACAGTATATATATATATATATATATATATATATATATATATATATATATATATATATATTTGTTTGTCCGTCATCTGTTATTTTAGTTAGTCACTTTGGTTGTTGCTGTGTGGTTTTCTTACTCTGCTGGTCTATTATGATTGGTCCTTTTTTGGAAGCTAAGTCATGTCAGGGATCTATCTCCCTCAACCCCTCATTAGTTCGCAGCCCAGCAGAGAGATCTGCTCTCCACATCTAGCTGAGTGACCTGTATGCACTTCAGGTATTATGAGACTGTTTGGTTTATCACCCAGCTACTCAATCCCAGTTTATATCAAGTTGTCTCAAAGAAGCAGGAAGACAACACCTATAGCTCTCTCCTATGTTACTTAGTGGGGATATGGATAAGCTTTGGGGAGTCTTTGCATATTCATCAGAATCTCATTAAGCCTGGCTGAGAAGGGGCTGCCACCCCGTATTCCGGGGGGAGGGCTACTGTGTAGCTGGTGTCCCTGGTCCAAAAGGGGGCATTCTGCCTGTTCCAAATCCTGAGAAGGTCAGGGGTTTTCTTCACCTCCTGTGAATGCCATGCTTGGCCCCCATTCCAAGAGGAAGAAGCTGACTGTTCCTGCTTCACACGAGCCTCCAGAGCCTGGCCTAGATAGGACTGTGCAGTTTAAGTCCCAGGTTATGGACCCATAAGAGGCTGCTCAGCCTGTCTTCATTTATATAGCTTTTCTGTGGAGGGGTCCCTGGTGGCATGGATGCTACTGGTGCCTCCCAGATTCACTGCCAGCTCCTGTTGTGGTGCTTCCTTGCTGATAAGTCCAGGCCCTTGGTGGTCCACTCTCCTTGGCCTTCTATATCACACCGATGGACCCTGCCCCATTAACCCTGTTCTGTCCCTGTTCCATCTTCCCCAGCTACAGTACAGTGCTGCTGCCCAGCCAACCACCCCACAGCTAAACCTATGGTGGTTCTCCCTGCCTGGTCTCCTTTGTCTTGCTCCCCATCCAGTGTCAAAGTCCCTCAGCCGGTGGTCTGATCCTGCACCTTCCCAAATGTGTGCCCCTTGGTTTGCTCCCTTGCCTTCCATGCCTCTGGCCATTAGTTCTCTTTATCTGCCTCAGTCCTCTTAATGTTCTCCCTTGCCGCCTGACTATGTCTCATTTGTTCCTCCTGTTGTGTGCCCCAAGTTCAGTTCCCTGTTGTTTTGCCCTTTCCTGGCTCATTGTTCTCAATCTCTTTTGGTTCCCCTGTGGTGTATGGTCCAGGTGCTGTCTGTCCTGTCCCTGTTCTTTTCTTCCATGTAGTTATGTTTTATTTGTATGTCTGTTTCCTGTTTAATCAGCAAGAGTCACTGGCCATCCCATGTCCTTAACCCTTAGTATTTCCCTGTTCCCCTGCCCACCATGTGGCTTAACAGGCTAAGTGGTCAGCCATTGTCCAAACTCCCCTTTTGTTTTGGGTTGCTCAACTAGTTTGACATTGTGGTCTTGGTATATCATGTTCCTTGTTTTTGCTCCCTGTTTTGTAGTATGTTTAGTTTTCCTATATCTATGACTCTTTCTGCATCTGACCCCACCTGTTCCTTGTTGCCCCAACTCCCATTTGTAACCGCCCACCCTCCCCTTGTTAGTTCTCATGTCCATGTGTGTACATTTCCCGGTCCTTGCTCTGTGTTCTCAATTGGTTACTGTATAGCCATTACCCTGTTTACTGCTGTTCTACTATTGGTGTTCCCAAATGTTGCCCAGTGTCGTAATTGTCATTTACCAGTTTTGGTTTAGAGTGAGGTTTAATATAGCCTTTTTGAAGCTGCTATAACATGTTCAACTTGAATCATCACCACTGACTCAAAGGTCTACAAAGACAAGCAATATTATATGGCATATGATAGCACTCTCCTAATCTTACAGATATACCTAATATAGCATCAGTAAGATCAGGGTTTCTGAGTAGCTCAGCTTCAAGTCCAGGCATTCATTACCTTGTAAGCAGACTACTGTAACCCTCAGACTGATGTAGATTCAAAATTCAGCATGTTTGGTATTCAATCAGCCTAAATTTTATGTTACATCCCTCCTTGCCTATCTTCATAGGTGCTCATATCTAGTTCAAGTCCTTGGTTCTGGCCTTCAGATATATTAATGGACAGGTACCCATCTGTAACAGGTTCTCTGAGACCTACTTTCCATCTTGCCCTCTTTGGTCTGCAAACCAACTTTTCTTGGAGATTTCTCTGCCATGTGAGAAGTGTCACTCCAGATGTTTGTCTTGCGTGGTTCCCTGATGGGGGGATGAGCTGCCAAACTACATCTGGTCATCTGAATTGCTACCTTCAAGAAATGCCTCAAGATTCATCTGTTCCAGGAATTCCTGACACCACTCTTGCCTGAGTGTTCTTAATGTTGCATTTCCTGTCACTGAATAGTCTTATTTGGTTCTTGTTTTGTTTGTTTGCGATGTTATGTAACTCGTGAACAGTCCTGACACCTACCTACCATGTACTTGTGGGTATAACAATACTTAACTACCCACGCTAATCACAAACTTCCTCAAGTTCTCAGTCATGGAGGCACTATGCCAAGACGGAAAACTTAAGACGTGGGGCTTCCCCATTTTGTGGCTACTAAAGTATATATTCGTGTGAAAGACCATTGAATGCTGGAGGTCATATATACCACTGGGATTTTACAGAATCAGCATGACAATTACAAGAGTCTTCCTGATGGAATGAACTCAGTTCATTGATAAATAGCTAGAAAATATGTAACCCTGAGAGGAGTGGGAAATATTAAGTGGCTCCACCTTTTACATCACAGGAATTACTCTCCTGCTCGCTTTGAAAGAAAATCAATTCATCTAATACATTTTGCTCATTTTAAAAGTACAGTCACAGAACAGAGAAGAAGGGCTAAGTGGCATGAATTCTCTCCCACCTGTATATTTAGGGGGACAAAATAATAGAAACACTTCAAAAAGAGTTTTTAAAAAGAACTAACTTTACATAAATGTAATCACATAAGCACATGCAAGGGTGCTTCAGATTAGGTTGAATGCCAAATAGCAGTGAATATCAGTTATAAAAGAGGTTTTACAATTAGTGCACTGATATGTAGGTTTTCAAAACAACATGAAAAAACTAACAGAGTTCCAAAGAGTTGCTACGTGATTTGTCGGTGACAAAAAAATCGTAAAATCATTTAATATGTCAAAAGGAGGCATCTCAAAAAGCATGACAGTATTTGCCAAACACTGGACACCTAGAATATGTTCAAGCATCACAAAAGTGGCCACTAGAGATACCACAGAACAGACCAACTGCATGACCCACTTTCGATGAAAACTGTAAGTCTCAGTCTTCACTAAGCTGGGATTTACGTCACTGCTGCCATGTGGTGGTTATTTGTATCGAAGGCCAATGCACAAAGACACATGACCATGGACCCGTGAGCCATGGAAAAGTAATATGGTCAGTCAGTCAGTCAGTCAGTCATCTTTTACCCTTTTTTCCCTCATTGAGAAGGGTTTACAACTGGACTAACACAAGGGATGTCTGTTGGTATGGGCAGCTATTGAGTCCAATGATTGCTCTGCATGGCCACAACAATAACCAAGGAATATAAGGTAATTACACTAGAAATATTGTTGTTGATGATGTTCCCATATTGAAATATAATAATATCCTCACGTGCATTACTAAATAAATGCAAGAGGAGCTTCATAAACATCATGATAAAGTAAAATACGTTACTTTGCCTCCTCAATAAACAAAATAAATCATCATTGAACCTTTATGGGAAATTCCGGAGCACAAAGTAGTTTTTCATCTCCTTCATCCCTCAAAAACTAGAAGCTTTTCTTCTTGACCAATGGTCCCCTATTCCATTACACACAAGACTCGCATTACAGCATTCCATGAATGATTAAAGTTGTTATTAAGGCAACTGCTTGCCCTACTACTTGTACATTAACATATGGTTATGTGTTGCTGTTATTTTTATCCTCTCCACGTACTTTATTATTTATGATATAAGTGTATACGTTTTTTTCAGGTATTTTTGGATTTTTTTCCACATATAAATCCCATAAGCAATGCGTGACAATGTATAATTTATTTAGTAGGATAACTGAAATTAATTGACAAGCATGACAGTAAATAAATGGATGAATATAAATAAATGGAAATGGAAAAATTGGAAAAAATAGAAAAATGGAGAAGGTCCATGAAAAGAGACCAAAGCCAAACTGTGCAATAAGACCTGAATCCACTTTCATTGTCATTGGCTATGAGACCAGAAGCCTCACATGTGTGCTAAATCATTCTGAACTCCTTTGACGCTTAACAGGATTTCTGTACCACTGTTCAAAGACGTACATTCCAATATTATTTCCTATCACCAAGGGATGCAATATTTTAAGTGCTTGAATCAAATCATGCACAGTAGCAGTAAAACTCACAGTAGCAGAAAAACTCTCCATTCATGGTATTGAACAGGGAGGACAAAATATGACCACAGCAGAGACAGAGGTGCTTGTATCTAATTCGCATAGCTAAATTTTAGCATGGAATTATTAATTATTAATGTATATTAAGCTAACTGAACTAATTAGCTAATTAAAGTAGCATTTTAAATAACTGACAATGTCAATTCATTTTCAATCAATTCAAGATGTTAAAATCTGAAAATGATGAATTATCAGGAATTATATGCTGAATTTTGCTTCTACCATCCTTTATTCCTTCATGGAACGCTAGGGAGTCACTGTGGTGGATAAGCATAAATATGTATCAAACCTGACATGAGCTATTTTTTATATTTTTCGTCAGTATTAAACTGGTCTCATGTTTATATTGTCAGAAGTGCAATTTGGAGATAAAAAAGCCAATTCAAGGCATCTCCACTGTGTTGTACATATTGCTAAGACCATATGTATTCAGCCAGCTGTTTAGCTTTATGGCCAGGAAATTATCATCTAGATAAAATTAATATTACCCTCCATCTAAGTGACACAGAGAGTCAGTATGATACCCTTATTCCGACCAGCTTAAAAAAAATGTTGCAAAACTCATTTGTGCTTTAGTCATAAGTTTATTTGGTGTATATAAATCATGCCAGCAGTCAATCTATTCAGCCTGGAGAGAAAAAAAATAAGCTTGCAAGCTTTCTATAAGAATCACGAGAGTCAACAGCATTAGAGTCAACAGAAAAGAGCTTCACGCCTAAAGCACCTTGCACTTTGATTTCTATGAATCATATCTGTGTAATTCTATATATGTACATCCATATATTCAATTGCTTCTGTCAACACAATGTTATGAAACAGATGGATGAGAAGTAATGTTCATTTCACAGAGGTCACTGGGGCTGACCCATGTCAGAGATAAATGTCTACATGGCCACCTTAAACTGAGATCCTAACGTTTAGGCCTTAACCTTTAATTTGCTCCCTGCCACTTCTTTCCTGAAATAATGTTCTTACAGCTGTACCAGTGAATTTAAGGAGAAAAGATATGTACTGTTCATATTAATTAATTAATGAGAAACACGGGAATTCTGAAGCTTGAAAAACAGCATTGATGATGGGGATGCAGTAAAATGAACTGTTTATAAAGGCAGGTTCTTTCATTGCTAAAATCTAATCAGTATTAAGTGACTCATAAAATTTTTGTCAAGAATTGTGTGTTGACTGTTAATTATCTATTGTTACGTCGACACGTAAAGAACATGTGAGCCCCCAGATACCTCATTTGTTCATTATTGCCAGTGGAGTTTTTAGTTGCTCTCTTTTGTCGCCTTGCTTTTTCAAGACTAAATGTTAATTTTGCATATTTTGTTGTTGCCTCCTATGATCATATTGTATGATGATATTATTACATTTTCCCTGCTCTGCGGTTATATTCAAGTAGAGATGATGTTGAAATGCAAAGGCTATCAGGAGAAAATATCTCTTAATACGGCGTGTGTTACAAATTTTCCATGAGGTAGTTTTAATGCATGTATTTTTGTTGCTGTGTTTATGTTACTGTGGATTTATATACCACTTGTGTAAATGCTGGCAAATGGATTATATATAAATGTAGTAACTAGGGTGATGACATGAGGGGCAGCACTGCATTCTCATACCTCTACAGTTATGGGTTCAATATCTGCCCTCTTCTCTGTGTTTGGAGATCCCTCCATTTCTTCCTGCAATCCAAAATAACATACAGGTAATTGAATTGGTATCTCTAAATTGCCCACAATGGTTGAGAATGTTCCCAGCAGAGGAGTGACTGCCTGTCCAGGATGTACCATGCCTTTTGACTCCTGGGTTGATTTCACTGTGACTCTTTACTAGATTTGTTTTTCAAATAAATTTAAATCCCTTCAAAAAAAAAATACGAAATTTAGAGTGAACAGAATATGTTAAATATTTTTTTGAATTTAATTACCTTTTCTTGAATGAATCACTTTCTCATTTGAATCCTATCCACTTTCTGTCATAGCAACTTTTTAATCACCTTTGTCATACACTGTATCCCGCCAAAGACAAAGGATACCCCTTCTTCAGCAGAAAAAATGGTGCTCACTGGTAAATAACCATTTGTTTTCATTTTCAAACCAGAGATAAACTGTCAGCACAGAGCCCTGAGCCAGGCGGAACATCTTTTGGATAAATTATAAAAAAATTAAGGTAAGGTTGAATTTGGGCTCTTCAGTAATGGAGCAGACTAATGTTTCAAAGGAAAAGAAAAGCACAATTGTCCTGGCTTTATACCCTGATGTCCATTCATGTAGTCATTAAAGTCAAAGCCTGGCCAACACACTATTAATTTTCTATTTATAACTGCACACATCCCAAGACTTTCGTTAGAATAGTGCACAACAGCTGTGGCCCAGTCCATGGAGGTGTATGTGAATCATTAGTCATGGATCAACACCAAGACATCAGCAGAAGCCACTGGGCACTGTGGAGCCTTGTCAGGGCCCAGGGCTATCCTAACCACGCACACCTGTAACCCCTAACCTCATCAAAATGGAGTATAAAATAAAGACTGGGAAGACTCGGGGCAGCTAGGGTTAGGAACGTGAAGGCTCATAATAAGGCAGAGAGCCATCTTTAATCGGGAACCTGCTGAAGAAGAATCATCAGAGGGTGACTGGCTCCAGCTGGGTGGCATGACTAAGAAGGATGAGGAGGCTCAGAATGAAGCTTTTCCTTTAGCCATCTTCGCTGATTGACAGAGCGGGTTCTAACCAAAGGCTGTGGGTGTATCTGTGTGTGTGTGTGTACTGTTGCTTGGAGAATGTTATATATATATAATATTGATATGTAATATTTCTTTATCCCCTCATAGTGTAGAAAGCTTCACTATTCCTTGGGCAATGTTGCCTAAGGGTTTTTTTCATGACTGTTAAATAAAACACTGAAATGTTTTTTTTTTTCTTGTATTATTCTTGTGTCATGTTCTGCCCCATGCTCAGTAAAACAGTGAGAGAATGTTCTGGAACCGTTTATAATGATCTGTACCCCTGCATTATTTTGACACAAGATTTTCAATACTGTCATGTTCAATAGCAGCAAAATGAGGCAGCAGAAGGACAAAAAGAGCTTCCCTCTGACAAGAAAAGCGTCAGAATTAAATTCTCAAATTATACAGAGGTGTATAATATTAAGGCTTGCCAGTTAAAAACACTAAATACTTTTCATTTTAGGATGATGTGTTCTGGCCTGGCTGAAAAATATTACCACTTAAATGGAAATAAATGATTGGACTTGTGAACTTTAAATTACTTTCAGAAAAGTTGCTGAAACTCTCTATTCTCTCACTTCTCTATTTTCTCAGAAAAAGAATATATATGAATCACTCCTCAACTCCATGACAACATGGCAATCAACCAATTAAGGAACAGCACTTAAAAAAGCCCATCAATTAAGCAATTGCCTGTAATGACATAACTGCTTCTCAACTCAGAATCTGGGAGACCCTCAGACAATCCATATTTTTGATCTCATACACCTGTACCAGGTATTTGATCTTCTTCATTATTTGGTTCAGGTATGCAGGAAGGAAGCAAAATGTGGACTTTCCAGGGGTTGAGAAACTCTCACTTAGCAGCTTTGCAGTTGTTATTAAAATATATGGAATACACTGACATAAATTTAGAGGTAGCTTAAGAACCTTAACTACATCTTTAAAAACAACACTTTAAACACAGCCTAAATTACTACAGTGAATAGCCATCTGTACAATTAAAGTTGCCAAATTGATATTATGCTGAAGTCACTTGATGAAAATGGTCAAAGTCAAAAATAATATATGAAATTATGTAAGTTAAAAAGATCCCTTTATACGAAGTACCTATCTATGACATTGCAGCAATTATTATTATTATTGTTGTTGTTGTTGTTTTAAAATGAACAACTTACAATTGTATGAACTGCATTGTTTTAAAATGCTTGTGTGAACAATAATCTTTTTTAAGTCTCTATGTCTCTAGTTCGGTTAGCAAATAAATCAAAGATACATAACAATGCAAACACAATGAACCATGTGCATCACAATCAAGCAATTAAATGTGCTAAAGTCTGAAAATGAACATGGATAAAAATAAGCTCTGAACTAAGTCTTAATCACAGTGCTGTTTTATCTGAAATTCTCCTTGAGAATCTGGACACAGGCCAAATCTGTAAATTTGAGTGCAGATTGTTTTAGATGTTTAGTTGTCAAAATACATCCATTTGAAAGTTATTGAAATATCTATGTCAGTTTTACAAAAACTCCAGCATGACAGAATATGTTACGGTGGCACCTATGTTATATAAATATATATAAATATATAATATATAAACATATATATATACACATACACACGCATGAATTCAGAAATCTTAATTGTGGTCTTGTCTACGATAATGTTACTTCTCAAAGTCCATTTGAATGAATCTCTTCTGTTATTCCTTTCCAACTGGCACATTATTAATCATAGACTCTTCAGGATTTAATGGGCATCTGCTTTTCCTCTTTAAAACAATGTGCAATATGGGACTGGACGTGAAAAGCCATGTGAGAAGCCTGTCTTACTTAATGGCAGGCAGCTGACAATGCTTGGATTCAGTGTCAAGGTTCAGTTAAGCAAAAGGAGAAGTAGAAAGAAGGGCTGCTACTGCATATTTACAGTAATTCTACTAAATATATTTACCTTCTTTAGTCTTCTTTAAACTGACTCTGCCCCACTCAAGTTCAACTTTTAACATGCATGTACACATTGTTCATTTATTACTACTAAACCAATTAAAAAAGGATAAGCAGTAGTACCTTTTATCTCCCAGTTAATTCCCACCAAGACACTAATGAATTTCTGAGCACCTGGGTCAGCCAAAATGTGTCCCGTAGCCTGGGTAGGTCTCTTCTTGTTGTCTCTTACAGTCACACTAGGGCTTTTTTTGGCATTGCTCAAGTCGCACCTCTGCCGGAGGCAACTGCTCAAACTTACCTCTGAAATCTGCTTCTCATTGCACTTATTAACACTTAAGTGCTTTCCTTGGGCAGACACCCAAAGCAGCCCTTCTTTATGCAAATAAAGGATTTAAAGACACACCGTTTATAGTCTCAGCTATTTGTACAGCCTTCAATTCACAGGGAATTTACTCAGGGGTATGAGAAACTCTGCCTATATGGGTGTCACATCTGTGACATTTATGACACAAGTACGCATTGGACACCAATTCTTTGCACAGACAGAAAAAGTTATTAAGTTATTCATTATATATAAACGACATTAAAATTACAGATGAAGACTCTCAGACCCTGAAGAGCTGGGCAGCGAGTGTGGGTGATGGGTCCTTGTGGACCCATTCCCTGGCGAGAAGGGACCCACCTGGACCGTGGGACCAAAGGGCCTCAGAGGGCCAGCAGGGCCAGAGGACACTAAGGCACCAGGACTTGGGACTGGGTTAGTGCGAGCACTGGGCTGAGATGGGGTCCCCAACGCAAGACTTGGGGCAGTGGTTCTCAAAGTCGGTCCTCAGACCCCACTGCCCTGTTTGTTTTCCAGCTATCCCTGCCCTACACACTGCTGATTACCTGGATCAGGTGTGTTCAGTCAATGAGAAGCTGAAAGACAGCTGGCACTTGTTTGTGCGGCAGGGATAGCAGGAAAACAAGCAGGGCAGTGGGGCCCGAGGACCGACTTTGAGAACCACTGACTTAGGGCAAGGCCTAGAGGGCATCTGCTAGGTTGGTTCAACCCAGTGACTGGGGAGTTGGGTGTCGACCTGGTAGCAGCTGGGGAGTCAGGCACTGGCCAGGCAGCGAACAAGGAGGAATGAGGAGACCTTCGGTGTCGAGCCAGTAGACTGTGAGGTGGTGTTTTGCCGACAACATCGGGAGATGTGGTGGGTACTGGCAGGACATCAGAAGACTGGGCTGGAGCTGGCGAGACATCAGGAGACTGGGCGGAATCCAGAAGTACATCAGGAGTCTAGATTGGGCCGGGACTTCTGGAGGCATGTGGGGCAAGACCAGGACACCTGGAGGTGAGAGGGGAGAATCCAGGGCACCTGGAAGCGAGCAGGGTGAAGTTAGGGCACCTGGAGCCAAGCAGGTCGACCTGGCTGCTACGAGGTTAACTACAGATGAAATGGCACTTGGGTGAAGTGGCCCTCTTGAGGCTGGGCACCTGGACCCCAGATAGAGTGGCCCTTTTGGGGCCGGGAGCCTGGCTCTTTTCTTTCAGACGCGCAGCAGAGCTGAATACGGGCTGTGGACACGTGGCAGAGGTGAAGATGACAGCAACATCTGGACCGGATTCTGGAGGCACGGAACGGGCGGCGACCTCTCCCGGGCTGTACTCTTAAAAATCAGGTGGAGTGGAGGCCCCTACTGGGCCGAGTTCTGGAGGAACTGCGGCAGCATGACCAAGACCTGGCGCTGGAGGTGCAACGACAACTTCTCTTGGGCCTGGAATTGGAGGCACAGCGACCTACAGTACTGATCACAGGCACAGAAGCTTAGCCTAATAAGCCACACACCACATCTCATATTAGCCTTGATAATATCCTTCCTGTCCGCATGAAGAATGTGCTAGCTTCGGGCACTCTCCACACTGCAAGGTTGCACCTCCACTTCAGGTGTTGGCCCAGGAGGGTGAAGTAGTCTTCAGCTTGAAGGCGGGGCTGCTCTGGCAGACCCAACAGCTCTTGCTGGGTTTCAGAATTGGGAAACATGGGGAATCTGGTCTGCAGGGTGTAGGGAAGCCTGGAAGCCGGGGCTGACATTAGTGCTGTGAAGTTTCTTATAGTGTCTAGTCAATCTGTCATGACATGAAGGACAACGGACTTGAGGGCAGGGATTAGTCAAAACAATAAGAGGTTTCATTTTACCAAACATAAACTAAATAAACTGGAGCTGGAAATAAACAGGACCACAACAGATCAAGAAGACAATACTTATAATTGGAAGGACACAGAATTATAGACGGAGCAACATTAATGACTAGACTGGGGAATACAGGACTGGGAAGCATGTATATACGGAAAAAACAAGGGAGGTAAAGAAAGGCAGCCGGGAATGATTAACAAACGAGTTAAGACAAATGAATAAAAGATGTAACTTGTTAGGGTAATGCCAGGGAGTAGACAAGAAGTTAAGGTGGATTCATATATAATTTTTTGTTTACATTGCTTGTAAACCATTTTTTAGCTTTTCACTGCATCCTTAGTTATCCAATTTGAAATGCACTTGAAATTTTAAGTGTAGATTTCTGTAGATTTCATCCATCTTCCATAACTGTTTATCCAGTACCTGCTTTCGGTGGCCTGAAGCCAGCACTGCAAGGTCCCCAGCAGAGGATAGCAGTCCATTGCTGAGCATTCTCACCATCACACACTGTGGGCATTTCAGAGATGCCAGTTCACCTAATTGTGTGTTTTTAGACTGCAGGTGGAAACATACTGAGAACAGGCAAACTCCACACACACAGACCTGAAGGTGGAATATGAATTCCTAGTCCCCTAAAGCATATGGCTAGAACATTTGCCATTAATATTAACACATTAACTGTGGTCATTGCAGCAACATTTAAATGCTACCACTACCCTGCATAATGTCTCACTATTTCTTTCGGGAAATCCTCGTGAAATACCCTCACTACAGCTTTGAATGGCATTTGACCTTTGTGACCTTGGAACACTCGGAATGTTCCAGGCTGCTGCTGATTATGTAGGGCACTGTTTAAAGATGATTTTGTTAGAACTGACAGGCCTAATCCTGACAAATGCATCACTGAGTATGTTTTCAAAAACTCCACGTAAGAAATGAATGTGCAAGGAAAGAAGGGAGTGTGTACACACCACCTCCCTCATAATTGAAATAATGTACTATAGATTATCTGGCAGTTGATGATGTTGAGAAAGCCCCTTGTTCTCACAGCTGTGAGCTCATGGAATACGAACGTAGCTTTATAGACTCATAAATCTGGTGGCTGACTGGACATAGCGAACGCGGCCCTACCGTTTTTCCGATAGCTCCCCGGCATTATTTATTCAGTTTGTTTAGCAGCGCTAGCAGCTGTGGCAGCCCTTGCAGGGCAGACCTATCGAACCGAGGTATAATAGATGTAATACATCAATGCATTTGAGCTGAACAGCTTTAATTAGGCCTTCCTGGTCATTTAATCAATTCACTCTAGTACCAGTGGGATTCGGATAATACCAAACCTCCTCCAGTGCATGCAAATCGCCGCTCTTCAGTGACCTGTGCCACTCACACCGCAAGGTTAGACAGCAAAAATGCTAATTTACAGCTAAGTGTCTATTATCAAACAGTGCTGCTGCTGGAATATCAACTAATGGTGATTATTTCAGTATAGCAAAATAAAGGTCTGGATTAATAATTCAGAAGGCTGCCATTGTCCTTGCTACCATGTTCTATCAAAACACTGTAATTTTAAATACCACAGAGCCCATGTGCTTCATATAACTCCAACCAGAATATCTTAACGCACTATTCATCCATCCATCTTCTAACCGCTTTTCCAGAGCAGGGTCATGGGGGGCCCTGGAGCCAGTCCCAGACAGCAAAGGGCACAAGGCTGGGGTCCACCCAGGAGGGGATACCAGCTGGTACACTCTTTATTTATTTGGATACTGAATGGACATGCAAGCTACGTTCACGCAGACATGCAAGAAGCAACATGTCAGCATCCAAAGTTGGTTGTCGTCATACTGCTGACTACGAGTTGATCAATATTTATCAATTTCAATATTTGCAGTGCCACAAGGCTCTGTGATCTCAGTAGCAAAACATCAAGGCGTCCTTTTCCTAATTCTCACGTTCACTGGGTGGTGCCTATTGATGGTAAGCATTCCTGAAATGTTCCATGTCTTTCAAGAGTGTGATAACATCACTGCTGATTGCCCTTCAGCTAAGGAGAAGATGTCTGGGAAAATCGTAGCAGCAGACTGCTCGACTCCCTGCCGCGTCGGTTTCATCTCCCCCGTCGCATCCCAGGATTTGCCGTCTGTGAGGGTGTCGTCCCTTTTGAAAGGATGACTCCCTGGTGAAAAGCGTCGCTCTGGCTGACTTCACTCTCCCACCACGCTGACATATCCTCCCTCGGGTAATGATGTGACTGGTAGACATTAATTGCAAAAGGCGACACCTTGCTCATAACAAGAGTCCCCGCCGAATGCTCACTTGGGTTTAGAAGCTTGCTGCCATTTTGCACGTTATATACAACTACATTTTAATCATGAATGTTTCTGTAATCTATCTTATTAGATAAGGTTTTTGTCTTATTTTTCATTTTAGCTGTGACAATTATGTGTGCGTTTTTTTCTCTAATCCTATGCCTATTTCACATGCACATTTTCAAAATATAGAATTCATTATCTTCAATGGTGACCCTCAGAATATGTATCTAATAAATATGAAGAGGAATTTAGAGTCAGGACAAGGAGAGATCCTTTAAAAACTGCAGAGAGCAAAAATATAGACAACAGCTGAAAAGATGCACAGCAGCAGTGAGGCTAGTCAACATGCACCACGTAAATAGTGTTCATCTGCATCAACAGTCCATTCTGATTAAAGTTCTAACAGATCTTGATGGAAGTTCTGATGTCTGTAGGTAACTCATAATGATAAAGAGTGTTGGCAGGCAGCAGGAACACAGCATGGAGCAGTGGGACACCACAAGACTAAAAGCTGTGGGAGGACAGAGCATACAGGAGAAGAGTATACAGAAATATATCAATAAAGGTGAACAAAGTCACAAAAGCAGAGAACACAGCGGGCAAGAACAGGGGACCAAGACTGAATTTGGGAACTGATGGGGCATAAGGGGGCAGAGGACTGCGGTTTTTATAGCAAGTCACAAAGAGAGGACCAGACATGCATATGACCTTGCATAAATCTGTGAATGAAACAAGGAGGTTGTCCAGCAGGAAGTTGTATAAGTCAAGCCTGGAGAGAAGAAATTTTAGGACTTTCACAGAACGAGTATCAATTTATCAATTCGTCTTACATAAAAATCCCTCCACATTGCAAGAAGGGAAAGCCAATAGGCGAGTATTACATAGCTAGCTAGACAGGAATTTCAGCACTTCAAGAGTAGCATCTGTTCCCCAGAAAAGCAAAATCATGTGGTTAAAATATGAAAAGTATCAATATTGGTGTATTATCATCAGAATACAGCAGTTACTGTCTAATGTTTTTAACATTATTTTAACACCTCAAAAGAGAGGGGTTGAGGTCCTACGTATCGATAACCAGTAGGCTGTAGATTGCACTTTGTTTGGGCACTAATCCCCAAAGTGAACAGAGTACCTAAAAAGATGAAGCTTTGAAGGCAATGAGAAAAATAACGATGAACCAATTAACAATGATGGCAGGAATCTGGATTTATAAGATCACCAGTTCATTGAAACCACCGGTTGTAATTGAAACATAAACAAAGGAATTGCTAGAACCAGCTATTTTTTGCCTACACAAAATATATGCAGCAACATCTCCTTTAGAGACCTTTAGTACTATTGTGTAACAAGCCCACAGTGTGAAATGAAATGTCACTATGACTGCATTCGCGTGCAGCATAAAATGATTCCGGATTTAAAATAGAAAAGGAAATGAAAACGCCTTATGTTAAATGTTGCCTAAATTGTTATTCGATAATCAGTGTCATAGAGCTACAGCAATGAATATACAATCACCTGCTACTTTGTAGGGTCATTTACAAAAGATACTGTACACACTCAATAAATGATCCATTGTGTATGTGTACATGTATACAGTATATGTACGGGGTGGATAACAGAAACGCCGCATGAAAAAAGACTTTGAAGTACTTGAACCTCAATTACAAACGTAGCTACAAAGTGAGTTATTTGGGTTTGAATGCCAATTAGCAGTATGTGTCAACTATAGAAGAGGTCTTGCAGTCAACACTTTGATATGTGAGTTTTCAAAGTAACATGAGGCAGCTAACTGACTTCCAAAGAGACCAAAGAGTCTTAAGCGTTTAAATTCGTTAGTCACAATGAACTGTGTCACATCATGAAAGCACATGACAAACACAGACGAGTTGATAAGATGATAAGGAAGGAATAGTGGTGGTATGTCGAATATTGCCAAGAAGGATATAAGGGCACTTATCAGGATAGCTGCTATCCACCACAAAAGTATGGCCTCAAAAATGACCAAAGGACCGAGCTGACTTCACAAAGCTGGAATTTATGGTAGGTCTGTCGTTTGGACTCAACTCAATGCATAATATGATCCTATGAGCACCTGGACCCCTGAGCAATAGAAAAGTAACATGGTCTGATGAACTCTTTCCAGACATGTTGACTGGCTAGAGAAAAATCTTGCGAAGAAAGCGAGAGTACATGGCTTCTTACGCGCAGGTGTGTATGCAATTAGCCACCATAGCAGTTACTCCTCTATTCATAATCACTTTAGCATTATTAATCTAAGCACAACAATTTTCTAATAAGGTATAATTGATATACACAATGCTCCATTATCGTGATTGTTTTAATTAATGTCAATTTGCTAATATTGTAGTCATTACCTTGAACAAAAGGGAGAGCAGCCTAATGATATGCATCTATTCGTTTACGTAGTACTCCCACGTTTAATGCCTACATATCACCACCTCTGTACATCTTGTCTTTTTCTTTCTCCTTTACTTCTTCTCTTTGCCCTGTGCCACCTTGCTCAGATAGCACACTGTTTGAACAAGACACGCACAATCTCCGAACCAGCAGATAACACCATTGCGGCTGTCACCTTTAACCCTGCCAGCTGTTTTTATTTGCTTTTTCTTAAGAGCTCTTAGCTACCTTAATATTGGCACTAATTTTTAAAGCATGCTGGAACAGCCAGTTCAGCACCACTGAGAGCTCCCCAACTGACCAACGGGAACAGTCACAGTGGTGTCAGTCACCACTTGACACCTGTTAATAGTTCCATAAAAGAAGTGTATATTTGCCGTTTAGGTGATTACATCTGAACTGCATCTTCTACAGGTATTCTACAGGTAATGAACAAAAACACATTCAACTGCATGAGCATTCCAGTCCATTGTGGCACACACACACACACTCACACACACACAGACCTGTACTCATATCTTTGTGGGGACCATCCATTCATTTCTATGGGCAAAACCCTAATCCCAACAATGACAACCTTAACCCCTACCCAGCCCTAACCTTAACCATAAGTAACCAAACAAAATATAATCTTTTGGCATTTTTGTGTTTTCCAAATTTTTATAAAATTTCCCAAAAATTGTATTTTTTTGTGGGGGACTTAAAAATGGTCCCCACAACATTAAAAAAACAGGTTTTTATTATGTATACAGTACCTGGACAACACACGCACACACACACACACACACACACACACGCAGACATACAAACACACAGACTGGTGTACTACATCAACACAGGACGGCTAATATATGCTTTTCTAAGGCACATCCTCAATAGGTTCCCTTTTCGCATGCTGTACATCACATCATACAAAGACAATAGATAATGGAGCAGTGACATTAAACCCCCACTATTGGCGACCAGTAACTCAGAAGAATGACAGCCTCCCCATAGAGACACCCGCATTATCAGACAACCACACTGTACCTCCATCATCTTCTACTGAATACAGAAACATCAAGCCTAGAGTCGAAAGAGGAGGCAATTTATTGCAGCTCACGCAACATGTTATCTATGGTACTAATGGCTCTGTCAGTATAGTATGTAAGATGGTGTAAGTGATCCCTCACGAGATATGGTGTCACTTTGCATTATAGAAATGAATGACTTTGTTTATTTATCATAAAGATGCAATAACCCGAAAGGCCATCCATTCAATGACATTTTCAACCATGGCTGGAAACTGGACAGAACTGTAACTGTAGAAAAACATTAAAGTGTACTATTACATTAATGAGAAATGTCCAAACATAAATTTATTTTAGTCATTATTTAGCATTCAATTTCAGGAATATTTTTGTAACATAGAAAACTCTCTCTCTCTCTCTCTCTCTCTCTCTCTCTCTCTATATATATATATATATATATATATATATATATACACTGCTGCAGAGAATATATTTAGTCCCTTTACATCATATGCTGTTTTTAATTATTAGGAGAATGTGGTATTTATCATCATATCACTAACAGCAGTATTACTGGCTTCCACCATTCAATCAATCATGGCCTAAAATAAATGTTATGCGTCAAGTACATCACAGATATTTCCAGTAGTTCTGTCTAAATCTGACTGAGGCAAAAAGTAATGCAAAAATATTTAATAAAATAGAATTATTTAATAAAATAAAATTTATAAAAAGTATTAAGTAATAAAAGATAGCAGTAACTGATATTTTATATATTTTTAGTACATATACCTCATTTGGACATTTTTTTTTAAACGGTTTTAAAGTATATACAATGATCAGCCAAAACCCACCGACAGGTGAAGTGAATAACATTGATTGTCTTCTTATTATGGTACCTTACTATGGTACCACCATTATGTATTAGGCAAGTGAACAGTCAGTTCTTTAAGTTGCTGTATTTAAAGAAGGAACATGAGCAAGGGTTACGATCCGAGCAACTATGACAAGAGGCAAATTGCAATGGCTAGATGACTGGGTCAGAGCATTTCCAAAATAGCAGGTCATGTGGGGTTTTCCCATTATGCAGTGGACAGTATCTACTAAAAGTCCAAGGAAGGCCAACCAGTGCACTGGCAATAGAGTCATGGTCACCCAAGGCTTATTGATGCACGTGGGCTTGTCCGTCTGGCAGCTTCACTTTGCACCATAGCACAAATTGCTGAAAAAGATAATACTGGTTATGATAGAAAGGTGTCAGAACACACATTGCATCACAGCTTGCGGTGTATCGGGGTGTGTAGCTGCAGACCAACCAGAGTGCCTGTGCTGACCCCTGTCCACTGCTAAAAGCGCCTACAATGGGCATATGAGTGTCAGAACTGGACCATAGAGCAATGGATGAAGGAGGCCTGGTCTGATAAGTCATCTTTTCTGTTACATCATGTGTATGACCTAAACATTGTTGCAGACTATATATACCCCTACATGGCAACAGTATTCCCAGATGACAATTGTCTATTTCATCAGGATAATGCACTCTGCGACATTGCAATAAATAATCAGGAATGGTTTGAGGAACATGAAGAAGAGTTCACGGTGTGGACTTGACCTCCAGATTTCCCATATCTCAACCCAATCGAGAATCTGTGGGATGTCCTCGACAAACAAGTCTGATCTATGGAGGGCCCACCTCTAGGGTTACCGTATTTGGTGAGGCAAAAAAAGGATGTTTCTAGGAATCAGAATATTAATGAGTTTTCAGTTCACTGATCAATCAAGTACCGCTGCTCTTGTGAATATTAATGGTTTTTCGCCTTCACCGGCCAATCAGGTAGCACTTGTGCATATTGTTTCATTTTTAAAGTAAACTTGTGCATAAGCCTTGAAAATGCTGTGTGATGATGCTGAGTGGCTCCTATATATTGAAAAATTGGTGCCTTTTTCTTCACTTTTTACTCTATTCTACTTGCAACACTGGGTGGTGTTGCTTGTAGATGGTTTTGGTGCTAAAGATAAGATAAGATATGTTGAAATGAGATGAGGTATGATAAGTTGAGATGAGATGAGGTAAGATAAGATAAGATAAAATAAGATAAGATAAGAGCCTTTGTTAGTCCCATGGGTGGGAAATTTGCATTTTACTGCGGCAAAGTGGACAGTGAAAAAGAAATAAGCAGAATGCAGAAAGTTCTTAAGCAGTAGCAGTAATATTAAACAATCGAAAATAAAACATAAAATACAATATATACAATACGATCAAGAACTGTACAATATACTGAAAATAAAGTATCAGTGTAATGTAGGTTAAGTTGATTGGTAAACCCAGACAAACCGCCGATTTTTGAGAAAGCGCCCAGGCACTTGGGCAGATGCCCAAAAATAGGAAGTGTCCAGAGATATGGTAACCTTACAAACCTCGCAACATACACAACTTAAATGATCTACTGCTAACATCTTAGAAAACACAGGACAAACAAGGAGACTGACAAGCCATAAGAATTGCATGGGATAACCGGGCTCGGTGCATGCTTGAGAATTCAGTACGAACTCGTGAGCTATATTTTTAGAGATTTAAGGCACAGGGCTCTGAATTGTGAGCTGCAGCAGGGGTGGGAAGGCAGTTGCTGTCATCGGAATTATTACACATTTGTTTATCTGCTGAAAACAGGATGGGGTGACCGCGTTGATCGGTAGAGCGAACGCTGTGAAGGACAAAGGCAGGCGCAAGGCACAAAAGAGCTTCATTGTGGGCCTGGCGGATGAGGAAATGAAGGCATGGCTGGGAGCAGCTTGCGTGTCAGCAGACATGCAGAGGTGAGGGGAGCAACTGAAGGAGCCACAAACAGACCCTATAAACATGCTATTAAATAACTCACTTTTATCTTGGGCCTCCCAGTAAGAGCACCAGTGTTTTTGGGAGGACCTATATGCACATCTAATATTAAGATGCTGGGAGGAAAATAATCTGAAGAGGCCCAGTTAAAATGGACGTGAAATCGCCCATTTTTTATTCAGGACTGACAGACAAAAAAACAATATTAACCCTACAGGTCACACATAACATTCGCATGATACTGACACGGTAGAAGAGAAACACAAAGTAACAACAGGAGAATACCTAAAAATCCTGCCCTGTCAACCCCCCCACCCACCCACCCACCCAATTTTACATATTCAAGGGCCCTTGTCAAGTGCTGGGCCCCCTGAATCTGCCATGGTGTCCATGCGCCTCCAATGGCCCTAGTAACAAACAAGGAGCCAGAAGTCAGTAGGAAGAGAAACACAATAAATAGCACAAAGGAAGTGGGACAAGCAGGACTAAAAAGGACTATGTGAGTAAAAAGAGAGAAGGTGTGACTAGACGCTGACCTCAGACAACCCAGCCCAGGCCTTGGTGTAGAGGCAGAAAAGACACTCCTAATCTCCTGAATTGGCCCTTAGAGCAAAGAGCCAACAACAGAGTACTTGCCAGAGATAGTCACAATCTTCAGGAAAGATGGGAGAGGAGGGGCAGGCAGACTTGGGCAAATACGTCATGTAAATGTGAAAAGTTAGTGATCAGTGCAGGAGTAAATATAAAGAAAAGTGAAGCTATAAAGGAGAAGCAGATTGTCTGTGGACTGTTTACGCTTGAATGAAGCTAGGTAAACAAGTGTTCTGAGAGTCGAAATGCTTTCAACGTTTCAGTGATAAATTCATCCTTAGCTTTTTAAACATTTATAGCTACGATTTTCTAACGGCAGTATTGTAAATTTAAGGGAAAATTCCAGCAACACTTCTTGCCAGGGAGCTGGCCAGGGAAGACAACTATAGGCTAAGCAGAAGGTCGCAACTGGGCAGCACTCGTTAAGCAAATGGAGCTCAGGTGTGGCCACTTAAAGTTTGTTTTAATCACCTCACACCGCAGTAAAAGGCAGCATCCTGGCCTGATCTGATGTCAGATGTGTGATGATTTCAGATAGATAGTATTATTTATTAGTATATTTTTATATTTAGGTTTATAATTTATTAGTGTGTAATTTTATATTTCGTTTATTATATTCGGTCTCATTAGAAGAGGTAATTCAAGCCCTGAGCATTAGTGAGGGGCTTGACAGTGCGAGGGTGATCTAACCCCAAGCTGAAAATGTGCATTAGCCCAGCACATGATCGTGTTTGCAGTTAAAGAAAGAATATTCAATGACCTGAGATATTTACTGCTCTCAGTGGCTTCATCATCAAAGCAAAGGAAATCATATCAGATTACTGCAATGTTCAGTCACAGGAAAGACGCAGCCTAGAGACAGTTGTAGCTCGGAGAGGCTGGTGAAAACGTTGATATTTTGCCATACTTGATGAAGCCAGAGTGTATTGTGACCCTTTTGAGTGAAAACTGCACAGATAGAAACTGAAAATGAGGACTTTACCAATTATCACAAGGGAATTATGAGTAGCTGGGGTTTTCCACAAACAGATATATTACATCCCAGCAGGCAGAGAAAACATGAAGTATAGTGCATCTGTTATGTTTTCAACAATGTGCTGTTCAGATGACAGGTTGTGGATATTTTCACAGGTTTTCCTGGATTTTATTTTATTTATTTATGTGCCACCATATGGTAACAGACCATAGAGGAGGACACTTTTTTCTAAATATAAAAACTGTCCATTATAATGACATTATCTTTGTCATGTAATAAAGGGGAACACGCTGAGCCTTTAATTTAATGGTTCAAAAAGCAGATTTTTAATTATCTCTAAGTGTCATGGAAATAGTGAGGTCAGTTGTTTAATAGGTTCCATTT
The DNA here is from genome assembly GCF_023856365.1 of Brienomyrus brachyistius. Lineage (NCBI taxonomy): Eukaryota > Metazoa > Chordata > Actinopteri > Osteoglossiformes > Mormyridae > Brienomyrus > Brienomyrus brachyistius. The sequence goes on along the minus strand of NC_064533.1, from coordinate 39,325,115 downwards.
TTGAATCTACAAGTTTACCTACTGAATGACTGTTTTATGATTAATGCTGAATTTCAATGGACATTACTTGCCATGACTCTGTCCACCTTAATTATTAGCAACTTAAACTGAATCAGTGCCATCATTCCTTTCTAGAACAAGAGAAGTACAAGAAATTACATGGAAGATGGATACCGTATATGAAGGGCGAATAGGAATTAAGTTACAAAACCTAAAGCAGTTCATACAAACTGAAGAATCTGTTATTGTGAAAATATGTTGTTTGTGGCAGCTGCTTGAAATTATTGGTGACTCGCTATCTTATCCACTGATTGCATGCTTAGCAACTGGAAATAACCCTTGACATCCAGGCCGATATAGAGCAGAAGGGAAGAAGAGGTGAAATGAGGTGATCTTGGGGTTTCTGCCTTGAATGAATGAAGAGAAACAAACTGTGGAACGAATACAATATTATCAATAAAGGAGTATTCACACTGCAGTTCACCACACATGGCCAGTAATGCTCTATATTAACACTATTCAAGACAGAAAACTTATAGGCTAGTGAATTGTTATTTCCGAAGGATTTAAATGGACTTTAAAATGTTCAAACCAGATGATTAATTAATTGAACCTTTCTTTTATAAGTACTCCACCTACAACCAATGCCATCAGTATGAGTTTAATCAGACTAATATATGTATATATATATATATATTATAACTACAGAATAAGCACTTACCAGCTATGTTGCAAGGCATTAATATTGACGTTAAACATCACATGTAAAAGACGACAGTATGATAAAAAAATACAGTATTTTTGCATGTTCCTTCAACAAAATGTCTTTATAGAAGGATGAAGATAGTCGGGGTTATCAGTTCGAATTTTTGATTAGAATGAATGATACAGATCTTGTATTTTTATTGCTTATCCAGATCCAGGCTTAATTACAAGGCCAGGAAAAAAGGGGAGGATAGTCAGCTCTGCTACAAAAGTAACGAAACAGATTAATCACATGCAGCTAGAGGATAGGTTTCTAATGATGAAAATAAAGCAATAATGTTCTCCATTTACATATAAATTAACATAATAATTGGTTGCACTTTATTTTCTCAAAGGGTCTAAGCTCGTCATTGATGTAAACATGTCAAAATTTCCTATGCATTTTTGGTAATGAAGGTAAACATTGAACAGTTTATATCTTACTAAATTACCATATAATTATCACCGTTTTCTTGAATGGCTTAAAACGGCAGCCACTAGTCTTAGCTGAACAAACCAGACAGCACCATTGAAAATGACATTATGAATCCCTCTTAAGAAGGCTTTGCGAATTTCCGTATGTAATTTAACCCATGCAACATAGATTACCACATTTTATGTATGCTGATATAAACAACAGAAAGTCAAAACTTTCATGAAAAATCATAAATCCCCCTGATAGCTGTATAAAATCAAGCCGCGATTTTAGATATTATCAGAAACCCAGGTTAATAATTGCAATTTCTGCTGTCCCTATACAGCACCTAAAGCAAGCTGCTGTTTACCTATTGGTCATATGAAATACAATAATTTAATAAACCAATTACACTAATCTTCCTAGTAGAAATACAAATAGGTAGACTTCTTGTTTCTTTTTTAAAAAGTATTAGCTTGCTTTTCATTTAAATAAAATTTGTTCTCTGAATGTGCCATAATAAAGGTATTTAGCAACAAAAAGCCATCAATGCACAAGGTTAGGGTCTTCTGTACAGTAATTGTATTCATGTGATGATCCCATGTGTGCACTGGCTCACTATTGATGATTATCTGAAATGAAGAACACTGTCACTAGCTATAAATCCAGCAGCCTCCTGAACGGAAGATCATTAACATCCTCTCTCAGTAAATGATGTTTGCTTTCTCTCTTCCCTCGTATTAGTATTCACCGCACCTTCCGGCCGCCTGCACAATGAAGCGGGCTAA